>NC_056737.1:1543091313-1543216313 GCF_019279795.1 Protopterus annectens
GAGTGTGGAGTCATCAGTGTATTGTATGGTAGTGGCCTGGTGGGTGGCAGTGTGAAGCTTGTTGGTGAAGATGGAAAATAGGAGAGGACCTGGAATGGATCTTTGTGGGATGACTAATGGGACAGGAAGTAGAGAAGAGAGTTTATGTTGCCATTTTACAGCCTGTTGACAGTCAGGTAAGTAACTGTGGAACCATGAAAGGGCAGAGTGGCTTACTTTAAGGCATCAAAGTTCATTGAGGAGTTTCTAAGGGGTGACAGCATAGAAGGATTTGGATATGTCAAGGAAAATGGAGGAGACTAGATGGCTGTTGTTTCTGAAATGGGTGATAGAGTTTGTGAAGCTTAAAAAAGCAGTAGTGGTACTGTGGTTGGGTCTAAAGCCATGTTGGTAATTAGAAGTTTATTAGAAATTAAGTAAGACATGAGTTGGGAATGGATACTTTTGTCTAGAATTTTGGATAGTGGAGATCAGATGGCAATAGGCCTGTAACTGGAGATGTTAGTAGAGTAGAAGTACCGTCTTTATGTAATGGGGTGATGTAGGAAATTTTTCAAATATTGGGAATGTACTGTTCTATTATAGCATGATTGATTAAGACAGAGATAGGGTAAGAGACTGTGTCAGCACCTACTAGTTTGAGATATTCAGAAGGGAGATTGTCATCAGCCAGAGGATTAGGACTAAGTTTATTGAGTAGGTTTTTTACGGAGCTGCTTTTTACAGTTTTGAGGGAAAAAGTGTGGGAAGTATTGTCAGAATATATGGGAATGGTTAAAAGAGTATTGTCATTGGTTTGGGATAGGGTTAGTACAGAGTTTATAAAGTAGGTGTCAAGTTGTGTGGCTATACTGTCTGAAGAATTTGTATGGTTAGGTGTTGGGATTTTGGGTTGACCTGGTTTTAATAGTTGATTTATAGAAGCCCAGAATTTTTTGGGATTGTTTTGGTATTTTTGTTGGGTTGTAATGCAGTAGGATTTTTTACCATTTTTGACCTATTTCTTGGCTTTGTTTCTTGGATGATGATACTAATCGAGGGAGGTACGCATGTATATATGTGCATATTTATCATACACTCCAACTACAAAACCAAGATCAAGTATCATCTTGGTAATGGTACTATTAGGGAAAGTTTGTTTTTGGTAGAGTTACGGGCAGTGTTAGGGTGAAGGTTAGCACACATGAGTAAGGTGGGCAAATGGGCTTTTCATTCTGGGAGTATCTTTTGCTAGATTTGATACTGAGCTGCTGCCATGAGCTATCATCCTTTGACTGCCATTCTGCACATGATATGAGATTACCCTCAGAACTACTAAACTACCTTAAGTCCCCACTGCTGCTCTGCACTGAGTGTCAAACTATGGAATACTGTTTCCAAGCTTAGGTTACTCTTTGGTTGTTGAAGGGCATCTGGGTGTGATTCTGACCATGCAATAAGGAATCTCCGTCTTCATAAGCTCTCTCAGTGGTACACTCATTTTGTTATTGTCTTTTACAAACATGGATCTTTAATAAAGCAAAGCTAAAAACCTAATAAGCTATTTATTTAATTTGCATTTGCAGACCGCATCCTATCTTAAGTAACTTTTTTTTTAACTGGGCCAGGTTACATCTCTCTCTCTGTCTGAGAATATGAAAGCAGAAAATACAATTATCACGCTATCATACTTGCTTTTAATGTCATTATATTGTTTTAGTCTATTAAAAACATTGCTAACTGTTTCATCGTGTTCTTTTTCAGTCTTTCCATGTTTGTAATATCATATATCTGTGATGCAGAACTCACATAAAATATCAACTTTTTGTATCTTCTCAGGCCTGCATGAAGAAAGTGTTAATTAACACACTTTGTGAATGTAAGCTAATGCTGATGTTAAGTCAGGTTTACTAAACATCTTTACTCCAGTCAGTTCAATTGTTATGCTATCTATAATAGGTGTTAAATGCATCTGTGTATACTGTTTTATTAGTTGTCCTCATAACAATATAAATTCTTGCTTTCCCCCTTTAATCTAAAAGCACTAGGCAAGGTTCCTCTCTATCCCTCTCCATTTTCTTAATATCTGTATAATTAGATATATGTCCCTGCATGGCTGGGATTTGATGGGTCTAGCATCACATATTTTTCTATTTGCTGATGACTGCCTGTTGCTAATGGAGAATCCTCAAGCAGACAATCCATGTTAGTTACAAATAATCTTACGATTCTATATGACCTCAGGACTAAAATGTACAGCTGAGTATGAGTGAATGATCAGCCCCTCCTATGGTGTCTGTCTCGCCTAGATATTTAGAGGTCACACTGGCTTGTGCCTACCTGAAATGATTATTTTTAACCTTAACACACTGTTAACACACACTTTTCTCTTTTGGTTCATTCATGGAAGAAACTCCGGCTCTTATGGTAGAAAAAGATATCTGCACTTCAAATAATATTTTGCCTCAAACTTTGTTATACCTTAAGGTATCTCCCTGTATCGTCTTCATGCAAGTGGATTAGGAAAATTAAGCATCTAACGACTCAGCTTTTGTGGGAGGGTAAGAGGCACAGTATTGTATGTGTTACCTTTTTTCTCCCAAGGAAAAGCAGATGTGATAAACTGCTAGATGTATAAAGAATGGCTGAGGCAACAGCATCTACCTCATACCTAAATATATCAAGTCTTCATACCTCACTTTGGTCAGAATTAGACGCAATATCATTTCATAGCTGAACTCACAGAGCCTTATAGTGCTATCAGTCAGCCCTGCCAGCTTATCTGAGGGGTTGGCACATAAAAGTAGGGCATAAAGCCCTTAGGAAGTTGTATAACTACCATCTCTTGCTGGACATTTGGAATCTAAAACCCCCACTATAAGCAAACCCTTTTCTGAAGGTTGTTGCCAATGTTATACTTTGGGATCCTTGGGAGATGAATAACTTACATAGCATGCATCAGCTGATGTCAACAGATGCCCCTTTTTTAATTTTATAACCTTAGCAATAGATATAATCTCCCTGCAAGGGACTTCTGGAAGTACCTACAAGTACTCCATGTTTTTTCCATTCTCACTATTGTGCATACCTTAAGCAGGAATACTGCACTATTAGACCAGAACCTTTAGGCATGGTTGTCTAGCTAATATTTTTACATACTTACCCACTCCTCTTCAAGATGGACATGGATAGCACCAGTCAAATGCTACTGGACCATTCTTATAGATTTGTGGGTGATATAATAAAATCTTTCACTGGGAAATAATTTAATTGTCTGTGAATGTTTGCAAAAAGCCATTGACTAATAATACATCAGTTAAAGTTGTTATATAGGAGTTACTGGACTCCAGCTTGACAAGCAGAAAAGGGTTATCGCAAGTCAGGTATATGGCAAATTTGCCTGGAGGCAACAGCAAACAAGGCTCACAGGTTTTCAGGGTGAACATCTGTACAGACCCTTTGAGATCATACTGCAGAAGTAACTTCCTGTATTCTTCAAATTACTGTCAGAGTCACAGCTCCGATATAAATACTTGGAGAGTTCCTTGCCAGCTTAAAATGGACTTGCTCTCAGGTGCTATAGCTCTGACAGCTATCCATAGTGACAAGATTTATGCACAGCATCTGAATGAAAATGACTGCAACAAACATCTATAAATGGTTTGCAATGTTTTGTGAAAAGATAGGCTAAGCTGATTAGTTCCAAAACCCAGGTCTCCAAAAGACCTTAGAATCTTCAGACAACATATGGAGCTGTTACACTGAAGGTGTTTGCTGGTTATGAGAGAAACAAAGCTATATTTATCTTCTTAAGGAGCTCTCTCATTCACCTTAGATATATGCCAAAATGAAAAGAGATGGTTGCACTATGACATATTAAGATACCCCTTTACCTCCCCAGCCAACACACCCATTTTTCAGCTTTAAGCTGGTCCCTTGTTTTCTCTTCATATTTTCTTTTCAAGAGTGCATATTATCATATTGAACATATTAATGAATAATACAGTTGTAAATGCTAAAACATTTGTTTTTTATTCTTATAATCATTTAATGTTCGCATAATAACATGTTTGATTAAGTGTACATTATATTAGCTGTAGCCATCGATTAATGGTCATGTTCCCTTAGTTTTTGAAAGTAGTATTGCGTTCTGTTTTGGCAATAACAAACATACATAATTACATTAAGTTTCACCTTCCCATGAATTAACAGTTTCAGAGGAATGAATATGGATAATACTCACAGTATTTTCTCAGTTATGGATGTCTTTTAACTTCTGTAATTCTTCTTCTACTTTTTTTTCTGTGAAGAAAGTGTATATTTAAATTTGGTGACTCTATGAAGAACGTTGCTTCATAGTTTTTCAACGTTTCAGTACTTTCATATAAGCAGCTATACTCATTTGTCACTGCCAGCTGACCATCATCCCCCCACAGACATACTAAGTCCATTGGTCCATTAATTCCTCACAGGGTAAAAACTATTCACTGCAAGGTGAGAGATAATCACATGAGGCATCACATTATGAGCTATCAGGGTATTTCTGATTTTTTAATTCTGTAACCCAACACCCTGTTGGCTGATAGAGGTTCCCACATCATCATAGGAACTTCCTATACCCTCCCACAATGTGTGCATGATTACACACACACACACACACACACACACACACACACACACACACACACACACACACACACACACACGCACACACGCACACACACACACACACACACACACACACACACATACACACACACACACACACACACACACACACAAACACACACATACAAACACACACATATGCACACACACACATCTATGAGGGCTACCTTTACTTATTTGGTGGAGTCATGCCCACATCACCTTGGTCAATGGCCTTTGCAATGTGCAAGCCTCCACTTGCAAAGGAGAAAATGGCTGACCAAAATCCATCATTTCCATCCACCACTAGAACCTGGATGGTTAAGTTGGCATTAGATGTTCATTCTCACCTTCCCCCACCTATCTCCTCTGGTGCCCAGGCTACTATTAAAACTCAGATTGTCTGAATATGAGTAATGGCTTTATTCCTCTGTGCTGTTGAGAAGGTCACTTCACCATCAAGTTATCCTTGTGCTATTTCTCTAATTTATTTTATACATATGTTTGATCACCTTTGCCACTGTCTGTGTTCAGTGCATCACTTTTATCATCAGCTTGTTTATGTATGGCTTTCTATTCTGCTTACCTATACCTCTTTGTCTACTCTACCCTTTGTACCTATATAATTGCTTCTCATTTCTGTTCTTATGTTTGCACAAGCTGGCAAAATAATTTTGTTTCTTGCACTTTATAGGTAGTTTTTAACAGAGGATGACTAAGTAGCCTAGCCCAAATTCCCAGTTTCCTCTATGCAGTGTCTGGTTAAGTGACTTACTCAAAGTCATACAGTCAGCAGATGAGGGCTGAAGGAATCAAACCTCACACCACAGGAACCAAAGCTCACAATTTTAACCCTCTGCATCAACTGCCAGAATGCACACACAATGCCCACATCATCACAGCATGTTTTATCCTGTCCTGACTACAGATCCCTATGTATATATTAATTGAAACAACATTTTACTTACTAATTTATCTGTTGCAAATGGGATTATTCCCACTATGTTTGTGGCTACTTTTCAGGTGAGATCTGAGGTGGTATACCACTAGGGAAAATTTGGGCAGGGCATCAGGAATTTTCCCTACTCAGCATTGTTGCTAGTGGGACTGCATTTACAGGTTCACTTCCTGTTTCTGTTCCAGGCACAGGGGGCAGTTCAGAGAAACAGGAAGGCAGATGGACAGTGAAGGAAATGATGGAGTGCTGAGAAAAATGGAGGACAAAGCAAATATCAAAACCGGAAAATGTGTGCAAGATTCTAAAGAGATGTTTCAAAAAAATCTGTTCGATGGAGATGAGTCAGCAAAGATGGATGTATAATTACAACCCCCCCCCCCAGTCATTAGGGCTGCAAGATGACTTACTTAAAGATACGATGGTTTAGAGAGAGACGGAAAATGAAGGAGATGATTCCAGGAGGGACACTATGGAGAAAATAATACAAAAGGAGGATACAGAGACAATCCTAGAATAGTGGTGGGATGGAAAAGAAAATGTATGTAGAGAAAGTAAAAGAAGGCAAACATGGGGTAGCAGGAGAGAAGGCAGAAGAAAATGAAAAATGGAAGTATGTAGTAAGCATTCAAAGTAAGGAAGGCAAAGAAATTGACAGGTATGAAGTGTGGGACAATTTATTAACAAAGAGACATTTTGTGAAATTATATTTGAGACTGTTTTTTTCACGGGAAAATTTTCATGGAGAACATGAAAAAAAGAAAGACTGTAACCCATGGAATTTTTCTGTGATAAAAGCAATTAACAGGGAAACAGTAAAAGAAAATTAATGTACAATTTCGAACAGATAGCAAGAGAGGCTTTGAAAGGACACTTGAAAACTTTATGTAAAGAAGTATGGAACACTACAATGTTTATGACAAATTGGGTTTGCGGACTGGTGGCTGGGATTGTAATATTGTGTCAAAAATAAAAAGACAACAAATTATACATCTCCCACACAAGATAAATGTGAAGGGGAATAGGGATGTCATAAAATAGTGGGGACAACCCAAAACATGTTTTTTTGTGTGTGGAAAAAAAGGACATTTGATAAGTAACTATGACAAAAAAAGTTACATTTGTAGGGAAAAGGGACACGATCCAGAAAAATGTGAACTGAAATGTTATAAATATAACAAAATTGGAGGTTTAGTAAGGAAAAAGAGAAAGAAAGAGAAGAAAATGAACAAAGAGAAGAAATTTTAGAAGTAGTAGAAATTAATGAAAACATAGACGAGACAACATAGTAAAGAGGTGGTAGAAGAAGGTTCTGAAATAAGGAATGAAGAGGACATAAATTGGGAGGTAGTAAAAGAAAAAAAAAAGAATTTTGTGGTAAAATAGTAAAGACTGAAAAAGAAAATTTAAAGGGATAAGTACAAAAATAAAAAAAAAAGAAAATGGATAAAAAAGAAAATATACAGCTCATGATTGCAGGTTGGTATAATGGTTAATGTGTTTGACTCACCAACACAAGGTACAGTGTTTAATTATCACCTTTAGGAGAGAAATTAGCTAGGCTTAGAATGGCCTATTAAGAAAGCTAGCCTAGTAAATAAATATGAACTTATGAAACCATGAATCAAAGGAAAAGGGGAAAATGAAAATTTTAGAGTACCATCTGTAAATGTTAATAGTATTACAAATATATTAAGAAGAATAGGGATTTTTTGGTGTGGTGTAATACATGTGATGTTGATATAAGAACTATAAGTATAAAAATTATATCACACATAAAATTTACTATTAATTACTATTATGTTATAAATTATCTTGCTGCCGTTTCACTAATACTGGCTTTATACTAGTGGCGTTGTTGAGGCCAGGACTAACATCAGCCTGTAATCTGATTATCCATTGTAACTCCTTAAGCTCTAGTAAATTGTTTATATCACCACCTCTTACTCCCAAATCAACTGTATCTATACACCTAAACTTAAACCTATGTGTTGCATTTTCCATTATGTGTTTATATAAGGCATTTGTTTGAACTTTCCTATTTATCTCTGATTTATGTTCTATGACCCGATCCTTGAGCCTTCTTGTCATTTTTCCTACATAAAATTTTTGACAACACATACAGGTAGCAAGGTATACTAATTTAGATGTGTTACAGGTGGCCATACATCGAAATACAAATCTAATATTAGTTACTGGATGTCTAAAACACTCATCTGCTTCTAAAATATCATTACAACAACTACAATTATAACATTTAAAAGTGCCTAATTTGCCCTTTATTGACCGTGATTGTTTGCTAAAATCCTTATAACACAAAACACTTTTCAGTGATTGCTGATTTCTATACGCAAAACTAGGTTTCGGTCATATAATTTTCTCTATTTCAGGCATGGCCATCAATATTGGCCATTTTTTTTCTATAATTTTACAAGTTCGATGCGTATATCCATTATATGTGGTTACATACCTAATTTTATCATCCTTTGCCTTAATTTGTGTCATTAATTCATAAGATATTCCTAATGATGAAGTATTAAATATAGGTTTATATTCCTGAGTTCTACCATTATTTACTTCATCAATAATTCTTTTGATCATAACTTCTGGATACCCACTTCTTATGAAAGTTACTACCTATAAACAATTACAATGGCAGAGATTTAGTTTTACGGCATACTTAGATCTAGGTATAGCACCCCGAGGTTTACGGGTGCTAAAGATGCCGTCCTACGGTAACGTATATGAGGAACTATTAATAAAGTATTAGCAGCTCAATTTGGAGCTAAGTGCTAGTTACATGCGCTTAATGAATGATTTTTTTGAAAATGTTGAACATTCTTTGCTTGATGAAATAGAACTACTTGAAACCAAGGTTCTTGACATTCTTAAAGGTGACAGTTTGAATGACTGTTACCAAGCATTTATAGAAAAAGTACGATTACTAGACACTAGATGGAGGTGGAGCTATATCAATCTACATAAAAAGTAAGCACACCTCAAGACTGATCAAATGATATGACATGCTTGAGCTATTCCATGTCCATATCCTTGCTAGCTGTATGTCCCTAGCTATGAGACAGGATGACTATACCATGTACTTGAATACACTGGACTCACTCACCATTCAGCCCAACACCGTATTCATGGGTAAATTCAACTATCCCACTATAAATTGTGATAGGCAAAGGATGATAAAATTAGGTATGTAACCACATATAATGGATATACGCATCAAACTTGTAAAATTATAGAAAAAAACTGGCCAATATTGATGGCCATGCCTGAAATAGAGAAAATTATAGGACCGAATCCTAGTTTTGCGTATAGAAATCAGCAATCACTGAAAAGTGTTTTGTGTTATAAGGATTTTAGCAAACAACCACGGTCAATAAAGGGCAAATTAGGCACTTTTAAATGTTATAATTGTAGTTGTTGTAATGATATTTTAGAAGCAGATGAGTGTTTTAGACATCCAGTAACTAATATTAGATTTGTATTTCGATGTATGGCCACCTGTAACACATCTAAATTAGTATACCATGCTACCTGTATGTGTTGTCAAAAATTTTATGTAGGAAAAACGACAAGAAGGCTCAAGGATCAGGTCATAGAACATAAATCAGAGATAAATAGGAAAGTTCAAACAAATGTCTTATATAAACACATAATGGAAAATGCAACACATAGGTTTAAGTTTAGGTGTATAGATACAGTTGATTTGGGAGTAAGAGGTGGTGATATAAACAATTTACTAGAGCTTAAGGAGTTACAATGGATAATCAGATTACAGGCTGATGTTAGTCCTGGCCTCAACAACGCCACTAGTATAAAGCCAGTATTAGTGAAACGACAGCAAGATAATTTATAACATAATAGTAATTAATAGTAAATTTTATGTGTGATATAATTTTTATACTTATAGTTTTTGTATAAATTTTGTATTTTTTTATATTATAATAGGTATTTTTATTAGTTGTGATTTTTTAGTGGCTGGTTTTGATCATGTGATATTAATTATACCTCTATATAAATGGAATTAATTAAATGATTGTGCATGCTGATGAAGGGTTGAGAGCCCGAAAGTTTCATTAAATTTGGCGTTCTGTGGTGAATACTTGTGTTTTTTGCTTATGAACTTTCTGACAGCGTTTCCTCTTAATGTTGATATAAGACACAAGATTTTTAACAAATAAAGACTACAAACATAAAAACTATGGGGAGGAAAGATAATATGGAATTTGGAAAATGAGAGAATAGCCATAATCTATAGAAATACAGTAAATATATTAGATGTAACTTCAGCAAAAATGGGAAGATTAACCATTGTAGATTTAGAATGGAAATAATAACTGTATAGAATTCTAACATTATATGGTTATAGTAATTGTAAATAAAGGGAAAGTTTATTTAATCAGATTTTAGACTATGTAATGATACATATGAATATTATAATAACAGGAGACTTTAATTGTGATTTAAGTTGCAAACATAAAAAGAAAACAAATGATTTTAGAAAAAATGTTAGAAATTGTAAGTGGTAAGTTGAAACTTTGGGAAAATAATTCATGGATGTACAAAAGGTGTATGTATAGAGCTGAAATATATTATTTTTTAGTATCAGAAAGTTTAATTAAAAAAGAAGGTGAGGTAGTTGAAACAGGATTTTCTGATCATCTTGCAGTATGGCTAGAGAGGAAAACAAAGAATATATAAAATAGGCAAAGGAATAAAAAGGATAAATGAGGAAATGTGGAATGAAGAACAAAGGAGATTAGTAACATAGTTATAGAAAAAATCATATTACTATGAGAATATTTTATAAAAAGTTTGAATGGTAGATGATATTTAAGGAAAAATATAAAAAAAATGTTTTTATAGTGGCAAACTTATATGAGAAAAGTAGATAAAGAAAAATATAAAAGAACCTATAATGATGCAATGGAAGACTTTGAACATAATGACAATGAAAACTAATTATATGAAAGAAATCAAGAAAAATACATAAATTGTTATAAAAGCAAAGACATTTTTGCAAATAAAAAGAGAAGAAGTATTGAGTTACTTGGGCGGATTTTTAAAGGAAGATCCAGGAAAAATGACCAAGAAAACAGCAAACACGGGTGGGCAATATATTAATAAAAACACAATTTATTATAAAAATGTGAGTGCTTTCACACTGATAAACAAATGCTTCATCAGACATCAAGAAACTAATCCTTAATTAACTATTTAAAGTACAACGTGCCATTGAACAATGTTCTCACATATATGTCACATAACAATTCAAATATATGGCAAATAATAAAAAACAACATTGCATATCAAATTATGCAAATAAAATCACATATCTAAAAGATTGCAGTCTCAACAAAAAGCTCCAATCCCTGGAAGCTCTCTTCACCTTTGAGAGTATTGACATTAGTGCAGTTACTGAGGACAAGGTTTAAAGTCATGGATGGCACTCAAGCAGTGCAAGACTATAATTATTTCCACACATTTACACCAGCTACAGCACAGGGACAAGAGGTGGAGCTATATCAATCTACATAAAAAGTAAGCACACCTCAAGACTGATCAAATGATATGACATGCTTGAGCTATTCCATGTCCATATCCTTGCTAGCTGTATGTCCCTAGCTATGAGACAGGATGACTATACCATGTACTTGAATACACTGGACTCACTCACCATTCAGCCCAACACCGTATTCATGGGTAAATTCAACTATCCCACTATAAATTGTGATATGTACACAACCACTAACATGCAGGTTAAAAGATTCCACAGTCTAGTCAATGTAAACACCATGGAGCAGGTAGTCTGCACACCTACTAGGAATACAAATATCCTAAATCTAATACCCAAAAATATGAAGGAATGTTGCACCCCCCCCCCCCGTATAATGTCATCACTGGTTACATCAAATAGCAAATGGTCACCCTTGAAATAAAGATAAAGCCTGAACTCCCAGTAAAACTCAGAACATTTCCAAGGCTAACTACTTCCTATTCACTGATGGCTTTGCTAAACTCCAAGCTCCCTCAAACTCAGAGAATACTATGGCCTATGTGAAAGTGTTTACAGAAATCCTATAAAGCATGTAAATAACTGCAGAGAAACAGCAGTAGCAAATCAAAATAAATTAGGACAAACTCCAAAACCTAAGTTCAGTTGGTGGACCTCAAGTATAAATAGGTTCTACAATAAAGAAAGAAAATCCTGTCCAAAAATACGAGAAGCTGTGACCAAAAAGCAAGAAACTCCCTCATCAGTTTCTACATGCCACTCAGGGATCTAATCAAGTCCACCTAAGCCAACTCTATGGCAGAAAACAGCCTCCCAGGGTAAGAATAACCATAAGGCATTTTCGGTTATGTATGGAACCTTAAGGAGGACAACCAATATTGTGTTGAATTAATAGTAGAACCAGAGGATAAAGCAAATTTGCTGGCTGATAAATTTAGCTCCAATTTCACCCTCCCCCATCACCCCCAGTTACCCCAAGAAATGCCCTCTAACATTTCTCCCCTAACTATTACTAAAGCACAGGTCCTCACTGCAAGAGGCCTGTTACAAGTGATGATCCACGGGACTTAGTACTGGGACCTCTCTTGTTAGGAGTATACTTCTCTGAAGTCAAGGCAAAAGTAGAGGTTTTTAGATGACCAAATTTGCTGATTATTGCAAGCTGGGTGTATCACTGAATCCCCCAAATATGTAGATATCCTCCAGGAGGGTCTGAAACTGACAAATAAGTGGTGCCAGAACCATGGCCTAAAACTCAATGCAGATAAATGCTAATTATACCCTTTGGGAAGATGACCACCCCAGCAAATTACAACATTGATAACACTCCTCTAAGAGTAGACCCAGTGGTAAGGGACTTGGCAACTCAGGTTAACATTGACCTGAACTTTGATCACTATGTGTCTGTGGTGGTGAGAAAATCCTTCTATGTAACAGAACTAATGTGTGAGGGTATGGCATCCAGATCTAAGGAAATTATAGTCTTCCTGTACTCAGCAATCCTTAGACCAGTAATCAAATACAGTGCACCCTTTGGCATGCACCTGACCAGGCATTTGCAACAGCTTGAACAGTCATAGAAGCTCCTCACTAAAATAATACAGAGTGTAAATAGCATGTCCTATGGGAACTGCCTCAAAGCCCTCTCCCTATACTCAGTCTCCTACAGATTACTGAGGGGTGATCTATGCCTGACCTACAAGGGATTTTCTGATACAGCCCTGATGGATCTGCTACATATTTGCAAAACAAACAGCACTAGATATACCTGATTTAAAGATAAAAATCTTGTCTGTGACATAAACATAACATGATGGAGGGATAGGTATGTGTCTCAGAGATTACGCCTTCTCTTGAACAGACCCCCATTTATGTAAGCAGAGCTCATCCTTAAGGCTTTTCAGACAGCTTGTAGATGCCCTAAGACACAGGCATATATCAAAGCCACTCTAGTCCTTGGGCATTGATAAATGGGAGAATTAGGGCATTAATGGCTAGGCTTAAACAGGCTCTAAGGCCATTAGTCTAGTAAAAGCCCATGATCCTATGATCCTGTACCCCTTAAAATATCCCCTAAGGCACAAAATTGTGGGATACATTTGGGATGCATGGCTAGGCTTTTAAAGGCTTCAGTGGCCGTTAGCCTAGTAAACACTTATGAAACTACAAGAAAGAGAAAAAGCGAGTGAAGGGCAGCACGTACCACTCAGCTTCTTTGTCCAATAATTCAGATCTGAAGAGATTTTTCATCACAATGCATTATCTGAACAGTAAGAAGTGTAAAACTATAATATATAGGTTTCCTGACTAACTATAATCTTCAGCAATTGGTCTGAAAATTAAAGAGGTAAATCAGGGACATTCTGAAAAAAACAGGAACAGTTGAGGGGTTGCAATGGTTTGCACTATATGATTTTTTTGTTCATTCATTTGATAACAATGACTGATGAGGTGCATTCAGTCAAGAAAGTGTCTGTAATCATTGGGTGCATTTGTGTGTGTGTGTGTGTGTGTGTGTGTGTGTGTGTGTGTGTGTGTGTGTGTGTGTGTGTGGGTGTGTGTGGGTGTGTGTGTGTGTGTGTGTGTGTGTGTGTGTGTGTGTGTGTGTGTGTGTGTGTGTGTGTGTGTGTGTGTGTGTGTGTGTGTGTGTGTGTGTGTGTGTGTGTGTGTGTGTGTATGTGGGTGTTTGTATGTGTGTTTTGATGTATATATCTATGTCTGTGCATGTGTGTGTTTATGTGTATATGTGTGTACGTGTGTAACTCTTATATGTCATTGCCTTTACATGCTTATGTGTGTGACTTTGTGTGTGCATTTGTGTGTGTGTGTCTGTCTGTCTGTATGCATGTGGTGACCTTAAATATTTATATAACTTATATTTTCAAAGTAAAATACTTCCACCAACAATAATTCCCTCTTCTACAATAACTGAAATATTTGGCGGAGGAACTATTTTGCATCAAAATATATAAAAATGTTTAAAGCAAATATGAAACTATTTGACAGATAGCCCATTGTCTCAGCTTGCCCTCCCTCCAGACTATGTGTTATTGGCGAAATAAAGTCCTTCCGGGGGTTAGAGGCTGTCTACCTTTGGCATTGAGCCTCTCAACACTGCTGAGCAGGTATTTACCCAGTAACACCCACCCTGGGGGAGCATCACTGCATGCTTATAGCACTGGATACCACATATGGCACTATTTTATCTAGTACCACTTGATGTTCTTTTATTGTATAACTCCAGAAGTAGTGGAAAATGTTGGAAGTGCATTTCTAATGATCCTTCATATAATAGCAGCTTTGTTTAATACTTTACTGAAATAGTCCAGTAGTTATGTAAAACATATTTAACATTAAGAACTCAGTTACATTTCTCCTGATATTCTTATTCACTTTCAAGTAGGTTAAAATACTGGCTAAGATATGTGATAAGCACAGAGCATCTATGTAACTAGGCTGTACCTCATTGTAAAATATGCATTCAAAGCATTTTTTATTGCCCATTTTCATGTGAGTATTTGCAGTAACGTCTTATTTGGTTGTGATGTTTGGTTTGACTAACTAAGTAAGATGCAATAAAATCATCGTGCTAGTATTTCTGTTATTCTAACAATATTAAGTACTGTTGAAATCACCTGTCTTCACTGGCAACCAGTTTTGTGATGCCTGTTTGAACAGCTGGCAACATGTTTTCATTTAAGTTCTTTTCCCCCTGGGCAGGTTAAAATAAATACAATGAAAAGTATTATGCGAATAAGTTCATGTTTACTTTGGAAAGATTCCCTGTAAAACAACCTATGGTTTAATTTAGTCATGTAATGATGCCAGACATTATTAGCATTTTGGAAAGAAGAGTTGTCTACAAAAAAAAAAATTAATAAAGCATACAAATATTCATCTAAACAGACAGTCCCAGAAATGTGTGCCTTTTAATCAGCTTATGTCACTGTTTTTAAGGGCAAAAAATGTGTCTTGCAGGGAGATCAATTCAGAAGCTGTCTTTCTATGCATGTTATGCATATCTGTTTCTCTCTGTCTGTCTTTCTCTCTATATATAGATAGATAGATAAAGATATAGATATATACATAAAACTGTACATTCAAACAACTTGCAGTTGATCCCTGAGAAATGCATATGCACACACTTGGCAACATGTTAAATTAAACCTTTACTTTTGCAAGGGGCAGGCTTCTCATCCCATGAAATGAGGTCTCAACCCCCATTCAGTCAGTATGCTACGTATACTTCCTCTAAGGCAGCACCAACTTGAAGAAAAATATAGGTATAAAGAAGTCTGTGTACTTAACGACTGGAACACTAGCAACTAAAAGACAACTATAATACAGAAGGATTATGATCAAGCCTCTGACCATAACCAAGTTGTTATATTACAAGAAATAGAAGTCAAGAGGTGAATCTCGACACCCATTTCAAGAATATATAACAATTGGGTTATCATCAGAGAGCTCTAATCATAATTTTTTATTGCACAGAGTTTACCTGTTTGATGTACTATAAACGATAGAGAGGGAAAGACAGAAAAATAAACGTGTGAGAGGTCTGTTTCAAACTTATGAAAATTGCAAGATATTTTAGTCCTACCAGATATGTCCTTGTAGAAAATGGAGAGTTAGCTGTTCCATTTTTACAAGATTGAGAAAGCCAAAAAACACGAATGTAGACTTTGCATTTAAGGTCCAGCTTCATAGCAAATTCCAACAGCAAAAACAGACGATCAAGATCACCAGGCTGATAAAAAAACAGTAGTTTAATAAAATGCAGTAGGTTAGTGCTTTCAGGTTTAAAAAAACCTTCTTCAGACAACGTACAAAAGTTATGAACACCCTTTAAAATACATAACAGTCAATCAAAAACTCAGTAAAAAGCCCTCCTCTTTTAAAAAAGGCTTGATAGGAATGACACCATTCAGGCCAGGTGCTCTATCAGCACCAAGATTGATTACCCACCTAGTTTCATTACATTCTGTTATATTTCTCAAATCCCCCCCTTCCTGGTTGGATGAATAACCTGCAAAACCATAAAAGAAAATACATGCCCAGGGTACTGCTTTACATGCTGATACAGGGCATTATTTGTATTGGCTGTACGTATAGCTGACGTGTTGTAACACCCTGTCTTTCAGTCTACAATTCGTTTTACCGACATAAAATGAACAACATTGCATACAGTCAGCCAAGTATACAATATTGCTGGTCAAACCATCAGCATATTGTTTTAATGAATAGCTCTTTCCAGACAGTGGATGGATGAATATGTTGTTATGTCTAATATATTGACAAGTTTTGCAATGTCTGCAGGGGAATGTCCCTTGTCACCCCATGACAGGTTCCCTAACCCCCTGTTGGTCTGTACAGAGCAAATCCTTTAAATTCTTACTACATTTGAAACAAAATATGGGTTCCTGAGTTATTAATGCCCTTATTCTATCATCAGCTAACAACATTTTCCAATTTTGGTGAATGTCACATATGCCCCCCACATTGTTACTATAATTCAAAGCAACTTGAAGGGGCTGCCTGCTTATATCAGTCTCCCTGTCATGCACCTGTACATTTCCAGAAAACCAGGGTTTTGCTTTGTTCAACCTCTCTTCTTTACTTTTATTAAATGCCCACTGTATTATGTTCTAATTGTATCCCTTGCTTTCAAAGAAAAAAAACAATATTTAACTAATCTCACTATATTTTCCTGACTGATCTAAAGAATTACTGTCCCCAATTCATTTATTAGTGCAGGGCAAGATGAAGTGCTTGAGTGGTCTTCCTTCTTTGTCAGGTTACAAAAACAGACTGCTCTGAGACTTCTGTCCCATCTAGTATTAAAACATCATTTCAGTGCTGGATTACAGAATGACATTGCATACATCTGGCCATCTGAATCTGGTTCCCACACTACCCCCTTGGCTAGAAACTGAACCAGAATCTAGCACATATGTGTCATAATTCACACACATAGAGCTTTTCTAAGATGTGTTACATCATCCATATCAACACTTCCACCCTTCCAGGGTAGCAATTAGTGCACCACTAAGGACAATACAGAAGGATTTCTAGTCCTTGTTTTCACATTTTGTCTCTGCCTGCAGTCAGAACTGGGGAATACAATCTTTATGTCCTAAACCAGGTAATTTAATTTTAGACTATTTTTTTAAAGTTAGGTGGACTGAGATTAACTTCTTCTCTTCCAGAATCCTCTGTTTCAATATATTCATTTCAACAGTTACAATACAGGCTGACATACATGTGTATTTCTTTTCTGTCCAGCAGGACCCATTGTTGGTACAGTTTTAACACAAGCAGCTTTACAAATACATTTTCAACACAAGCACCTGTACAAATCAGATTGATATACAAATGACATACAATTCTTTACAAAACTCCAGCTAGCTATGCTGACATATGTTACACATCCACTGCCCTACTTCTCCTGGCATAGCTGACAATACCTCATATCATCACATCTCTCCCCCCTTAAAGACTAAAGCTAATTTTTCCAGTGACCATGGAGAAATGTGGCTTGAGAGAGAGAGAGATGAGCCTGTCTAGGAATACCGTAGCCCATACCCTGTCTTGAGATCCCATCTGCAGTGGCATTGCTGACCTCATTATGGTGCTGCCCTGTAATATTATATGCCTGCAACTCTAGGTCCCACCTTAATAACTTGGCATTTTGCTGGCTAGGTCAATGTAGCCCTAGATTGCCCTTAGACTCCTCCTGCCATCCACTGCAAATACTCATCACCAGGGCCGCCCTATCATGGTACAGCTTCATCGTGTTAACATGGTACAATCTGTACCCCTGTCTCCTGCCTAGCAGGTTTACCATGCAGTTAACATCACTGACCTTTCTTACCACTTCAGAGAGTTCCTCCAAATCTGCCTGCAGCTTATTGTAACTGACAGGAATGAGCACCATAACCTGCTGCCACACAGCATAATCTCAGGCTCGAGCATTTCTGTCACACCAGACCTTTTTCTGCTTTTGGGCTCCTGCCAGGTTCTCCTGGGCCAAGCCCATGAGCTCACTAAGCCTTAGCTTGAGCTTTAGGACATATGCCACAATAGACTCCTTATGGGATTCACACTTACCCTCCCACTCATTATGAATCAAATCTAAAAACCCTATGCCCATACAACAATTCAAAGGGTGAAAAACTTGTGGCTTCCTGGGGTACCTCTCTGTATGCCAACAGCAGATGGGGCAAATATTTGTCCCACTCTCACTTAAACGTGTCTGCAAATGTCCATGGCATTGTCTTTAGTGTAGAATGTAACCTCTCCACAAGGTCATTAGTGGGTGGTAGGGGATGGTATTTAGGTGCCTCACCCCACAGCACTCCTATAGACAAATCAGCAGGTCTGACATAATATTGGCACCTCTGTCAGTCAGTATTTCTCTTGGGATACCTACCTAGTTGAAAATCTCTAAGTATTTGCCACCTCCTCTGCCTCAGTGGGGGACAGAGCCACTGCCTCAGGATATCTAGTAGCAGAATCTACTACCATCAGGATATGCTTCTTCCTTGTGGAACTTGGGATAGTCAGAGGCCCCACAATACCCATAGCTACCATGTGAAACAGTTCCTCAATCACAGGCAAGGGCATTAAAGGAGTTTTTAGCTTGTCTCTTGCCTTGCCTACTTTTTGGCACTGCTCACAGGTCCTGCAGTACCAAGTTTACATCCCTTGTATCTCAGGCCAGTAAAAGTTCTGCATAATGCATCTCTTGATATGCTTTATGCCCATATGAACTGCAAAAAGCACGTCATAGGTTATGACTAGAAGTGCCAGATGGCATGCTCAAGGCACTACCAATTGCTGCATTACCTCATTCTCTAGCTATCCCTCAGGGGTCCACTCTCTCTCTACAGTAACCCTTTGTTCCAGTATACAGACTCCCCTTTTCCTTAAGAATCAGGTGCCTCCCTAGCTACCTCTCTCACGCCTCTTAGTCTAGGGTCCTAGAGCTAATGCTGTCTCAAATCTTCCTTGTGGCCCTTCCCAGCTCTCCTTCCACAGGATGTCTGGTATTCTGTGAGAGCAGTGCCTCACTGTCAGCCTGGATACTACTACTCACCTCTCCTCTTGTAGTCACTCTGTCCAAGGGAACAAAAGTACCTACCAGCAGCTGTGGTTCACCTTCAGGCTCACTGCTACAGGGTAGCCCCCCCCCCCCAAAATAGCCAACTCACCAGCCCTGGCTTCAAGTGTGGGGTCTGTCTGGGACTCCCCAGGATACCAGCCCTACATGCCTGTCTCCAAGCTTGACTACATGTAACTGTATGCACACAAGGTACTGCATTATCCAAATCATTCCTTATCAAGAAATCTGCAGGGATATCCTCAAGCACACCTACTTGCTTGCTTCCTTTTCCACCCTCCCAGTCAAGGTAAACCATGGCCAAAGGCATTTGGAAAGGGGTCACTCCTAAAGGTCTGACTGGAGTGGACTGTCCAAGCAAGTACTGCTACTCTTTAACCACCACAGGCTTCAGAATGGTTATGTCAGAGGCTGTGTCTCTCTTAGCAATGGCCTGTTTTCAAACCACTAAGATAGGATACAAACTCCTGAGATAGTTTGGTACCTGTTTTCTCTCCAGACAACTTATCACTGGCATACTGTTATCCTCACTTGCTAGCTCCCACCTTTTGTTCCTCACCTTGCTTCAGTGAATATCTGTGTGCTACATGGCCCATCTGGTTACATTTAAAACATCTAAACCTTGATCCTGGTCATGTACCCAAACTAGTGGCTTCTCCTGTTACTGGTGGATTCTGTTGGGGTGGTTTTGGCTACCCACTATGGGTTCTTTTATATCCATGTGCAGCAGTGAGTATCCCCTTCTTGTGCAGTGGTGCCTTGTCTGCCAAGTAGAGATCCCCTTTTCTCCCCAGCTCATCTGCAGAGTTATACGCCCAGTCTGCCAACCAGATTCTTGTGTCCTCAGACAAAGCGCTAAGGGGGCTTGTTCCCTCAGCAAAAGGTGTGCCAGATTTCAAAAGTGGTGACATGACACCCACTCCCACCTATGAAAATAAGTGTTTAACTCAGCAATATAACCACATACACTTTCATGTGCCTTGTGTCTATGCTCACAAAACTTTTCTTTCTGCAAGCTTCAAGTGTTAACTTAAAACATTCCAATAAATATTGTTTAACTTTATCATAGTTTAAACAATCAGTATCAGACAATTTATAAACAGCAGTACAGCTTCACCATGGAGTAAGATGGTCAGGAACTGTACCTAGAGCCCTTGTTCAACATTACACTGTTTACATATTCTTTCAAATATATGAATACAACTATCAAAATGATCACCCTCTGTAAACTGTGGAAGAAATTTACTGACCTTCATTGCTTCTGGGGTCCACTTCTTCCCTTCCCCATTACCTTCATGACCCTGATGAAGAGTCTTAATCTCCCTCTCATATTGGTGCTCTTTCTCATTTTCTTGGCCTTCAAACACATCATTCTCTCTGCTGATTCTAATTCCAAATGTTTGGCCTCCAGTTCAAGTCACTTTAACTCCAGACAGATTTTAAGTCCTCCAAGGAAAAGGCGAACTGTCCTATTTCCGAGGCTGCACATCCTCAATGACAGACAGGTTATGTTCCTAGTTGCTGCTCTTGGCTACAGTTGTGACTAAGGCTGAAACTATTTCCTCTTTAGTCACGTTAGTATGCACCAGTCCTTTGTCTTCACCCACTTTGGTCAACTGGTTCTTTGTCAGCTTTCCATAATCTTCTGCTGATATCTTTGCCTGCTTTCCCTAACTAAATTAAACTAACAAAAAATAAATAAAACTGTTGTAAAAATGAAACTCTGTATGTTTACCTTGTGGCTGCTGAGAGTACCCACACCTTCAGTGACAACTGCCTACAGGCTACACAAGTTCAATTAATATCCACACCACTGCACACCAATATGCAACATCCCTTCTCAGGGCCAGTGATCAAGGAGTCTCAATCCTTACCACAGAAACTGGAGAAGGATATTCACTTGGAACAAAAATAGATACACACAATATTTCCAGATGCAGCTCTGTGCACCAAGCTCAATTTCCCTTAAGAGCACACACTCCCATCCTGGGGCTGGGTTTCCCCTCTTTCTCAACAGGCCCCAAATAAGATCCCACCCTGACCACAGCTGTAGAGCTGAGTCCTCAGTTGACGGTTCCAAGCCAAGTCCTCCACCACTCTCTTTGTGAAACCAGTGCTCTTTTCCCCTGTTCCAAGTAGTTGACACACACACACACACACACACACACACACACACACACACACACACACACACACACACACACACACACACACACAAACACACACACACTCTTTGAGATTTGATTTTCACACACACACCTAGGAAAGGCTGGCACAGATTTACCAGCTATGCCCCTATGCCCAGACTATAAGATAGATACTGTCACCAGAACACTCCAAAAACTACTCTAAGGCTCTCACAAGGGTATCTAACTATACTGACCAATGCAGCAAGGCTTTCAGGAATGGCCACAGTGTCATCAAATAAAGTTAAGTACTCTCAAAGGTAAACTATTCTCAAAAAGACCAGCCACAATGAGAAGTTTAAATATATTTAATAATAATAAAAGAACATGAAAATACTAAATATCTATGTACAATAAACACCAGAGTTTAAATCACAGGAAATATTAAAAATAATACCAATGGAAAGATTCACATAGATTCAGAAAAACAATACTTAACTAATCTCATTATATTTTCCTGACTGATCTAAAGAATTACTGTCCCCTAGTTCACTTACAAGAGCAAGGCAAGATGAAGTGCGTGAGTGGTCTTCCTTCATTGTCAAGTTTCAAAAATAGACTGCTCTGAGACTTCTGTCTCATCTAGTATTAAAACATCATTTCGGTGCTGGAATACAGAATGACATCACATACATCTTGTCATCTGATTGTGGTTCCCACACTACCCCCTTGGCTAGAAACTGAACCATAATCTAGCATATATGTGTCATAAGGTGCACACATAGAGCTTTGTTAAGATGTGTTACATCATCTGGAAGCTATAAAATAATTTCAACAATTCTACCCTTCCAGGGCAGCAGTTAGTGTACCACTATAAACAATACAGCAGGATTCCTAGTCTTTGTTTTCACAGACATTTCATTTTTGTCTGCAGTCAGAACTGGGAGATGCAATCTTTAATGCCTAAACCAGGTAATTTAATTTCAGATTGTTTTTCAAAGTTAGCTGGGTTGAGATTAACATCTTCTCTTCCAGTATTCTCTGCTTTGATTAGGTTCATAGGTTCATAGGTTTATACTAGGCTATCTGCCCTAAGGCATTTATAAGCCTAGCCCAAATTTTTGTGGCTTACGCCACCCCTTATATGAAAAAATACTGTGCCCATTAGTTTGTTGTCCATCTGTCCAGCAGTGACACAGAGATGATTCCCGGGGTAAACCTACGATCTCCCATCCACAGGTCAAGATTTCTCTTGAACAGAGCCAGTGAGGTGCTCTGCCTCACATGGACCGGGATTTTATTCCACAGCATAGGGAGTCTCTGAGTGATAAATATATCCCTCCAGCACGTCCTGTTTATATCCATGCTAAGGTTTAAGTCGCTTGCTCTAGTGGTTTTGGTGGATTTGGATTTTTTGAGGTGGAGCATGTCCATTAATTCCGTTTTGGACATGGCCTTGTATGTCAGGCACATGTCACCTCTGAGCAGACAGTATGCGACTGAATAGAGCTGGAGTTTCTTCAATTTGGCAGCATATGACAGATTTTGGAGTCCCTTTATCCTTTTGGTGAGGAACTTTTGGGGTCTCTCCAATTGCTGCAGATGTCGGGTGAGATACATCCCAAATGGGGCATTGTACTCGATCATTGGTCTGATAAGTGAAGAGTACAGGGGAACAATGACCTCACTAGATCTGGATGTGAATCCTTTCATGATCAGGTGGGCAATGTAGAAGGTCTTTCTAACCACTTTAGCAACGTGAGTGTCAAAAAAAAGGCCACTGTCAACCTGGGTCCCCAGGTCCCTGAAAACCTCTTCTGTGCTTTGTGGATTGCCACCTATATGGTAGCTTGGGGTTACCTTGTTTTTCCCAAAGGGTATGACTATACATTTTTTGGCGTTTAACTTCAGGCCATGGCTCTGGCACCAGCTATCTGTTTCCGTGAGTCCCTTCTGAAGGATATCCATGTCCGAAGCACTTTCCACTATGGCGCCCAGTTTGCAGTCGTCTGCAAACTTTGTCAGCCAAAGTCCTCCCATGTTGGCCTGTACTTCTGAGAAGTAGATGCCGAACAATAGGGGGCCAAGGACCGAGCCCTGTGGGACACCACTTGTGACCGGCTTGGATTCTTACATAGCGCCAGCAACTCTAACCCTGTGGGTTCTGTCCTTAAGCCAGTTTGCAACCCATCTTGTGACATTGGTTTACATTTAAGCTGGTAAGTTTTTCTACAATACCCGAGTGGGGTATTGTGTCGAAAGCCTTTGCAAGGTCAAGGTAGGCTGTATGGACTGCCTTTCCCTCATCAATGGCCTTGGTGACTGTTTCGAAGAAGTCGACCAGGTTCAAAAGGCATGATCTTCCCTTGACAAAGCCAAACTGGGTCGGGTCCAATGTCTGCAAGTCTCCTATATCTTTGTTTATGAGCTCCATTATGATCCTCTCCATAGCTTTGCAGACTAGACTTGTTAAGCTTATGGGGCGGTAATTACCAGGGTCCGTAGAGGCACCGCCTTTGTGGAGTGGGACCACAGTTGCCGTACGCCACTCCTTGGGCACGTATCAAGTGGTAAGGCTGAGATTAAACAGCTGCCTTATGTGCGGGTTTAATTCCTCATTTAGCTCGTGTAGCACACAGCCGGGGACACCATCCGGTCCCATTGATGCTGTGTTTTTAGCTTTAGAGAGAGCAGCTTTTACCTGCGCATTTGAGATGTCTGGGAGGCTACACTCCGCTGGGATAGTTATCTCTCCTTTAGGGGGAGAGAGGGGGGTGAAGTTTGCACTGAACCTGTCTGCCAGTATGTTGGCAATGTCTGTGGGTTCAGTGATTTTTGTATCATTTTGGACTAATTCTGAGCATATCTGGGAGTTTCCACCCAGGTTCCTAACATAGCTGAAAAAGGCCTTATGATTGTCCTTTGAATCCATAGCAATTTTTCTCTCAAAATTGGCCTTAGTTGATTTTATGAGTGCTCGTATTTTTTTACTAATAATGATCAGGGGTGACTTCCCTTTTATGGATTTTGTTCTATCATGTAATAGCTTTCGCCTCTTATTGTAAAGTTTGTTAATGGCTGGGGTCCACCAGACTGGACGTTTGCCCTTTGTGGAAAGAGTCTTGGTTTTATTTGGGATTGCCTGATCCATGCAGTCCTGGAGGTGTTCATAGAAGGCATTTGTAAGGGCTTCCTCAGCTTGGGTTGTGGTTTCCACTGGCTCAGGGGCCTTGAAGGATACCACACCAGTCTTGAGTAGTGTGAAGTTTGCTTTAGAGAAGTTCTTCACTGTGGTCTTTTTTGTTTGGGGTGGGCGGGATGTGGATTTCCAGTGAGATTAGTTTATGATCAGATCTCACCAATGAGGGATATACTTCCGGTGTGGAGCATTTTGTCCCCATGTTTGTGATAATGAGATCTAGTATATTTTCTCCTCTTGTGGGAACAGTGACTAGCTGTTCCATGGCATTTGAATTTATGAACTCCAGGAACCATTGGGCTAGAAAGTTAGGGCTTGAGTAATGTTCCCAGTCTATATTCGGGTAGTTGAAGTCACCCAATATGATGGTATTTGAAGATACATTTATACCCTCCAGTGTCTTCAGGAAGGCTGTGTGGGGTTCCTGAGTTTGAGAGGGTGGCCTGTAGCATGCTACAATTTGTAGAGCAGTTTTGCCTATGGTTAGTTGCACCTGGATGGTTTCTGAAGCTTCGTGCATTGCCACCAACCTGGAGGTGTGGGTATCCTTTATGAATATGGATACACCCCCTCCTTTTGTGGTGTGGTCCGGGTTTTGGGGCCAGAACGCATGATATGAGGTAAAACCTAATAGTGCCGGGGTGCTCTCAGGAGCCTTGAACCAGGTTTCAGTTACAGCACAGACATCGATGTTCTCCATACTGAGAAGGGCCTCGAGTGCATGCATTTTGAGATTTAGACTTCTGGCATTGAGCAGCATTACCCTCAGTTTCTTCCCATTTTTGTTTTCTAGGGTGGTAGGTTTAGAATTTGAGCCTTGCCTAAAAAAGGCACTATGGGGGTGGCAAGAGCCTTAGCCAATATCCGGAATCCCAGGGGTGACAGGTGCAAGCTGTGGCTTGTCAAGCATGTCATCCCAGGCAGACAGACACTGGATCCCCTTTGAATGACACCAGACATTAAGCCAATTGTTAAAGCTGATCATCTTGTCTCTATATTGTGGCATCATTCTTGGTGAAGGAAGGATACTGCTCAGGGTCAGGGTCATACCTGCCTGGGCTACATAATCAGAGAGCTCCTCTATGTCTCTTTTCATGTAGTCCAGGGAGGTACGTCTCAGGTCGTTCACACCAGCATGGACAATGACTGTGTCATATTTTTACTTGCCGTGGAGTGACCCGAGTGCTTGTGTTATGTGGCAGATTCTAGCGCCCGATAGGCAGCTTACTGTGACCCTCTCCTTGTTCAGCCTGGTGAGTGGGACGTCAATGTGTCTGACTATGGAGTCACCTATGACAAGTATGTTTGGTGTTGTATTTGGCCTTAAGGGCTGTGACTGCTTTGCACACTGCTTTTGTGGTTTATGTGTTGCTTGTGGGGTGACTTGAGGTAGCAGTTGTTTGGGTGTCTGCTTTGGAGGCCTCTGCTGTTTAGGTAAATTTTTACTTAGAGCCTCCGAGTATGTCTTTGTGTGTTTATGTGTTTGATTCAGTGGTGTGGTAGCATTATGTGAGGCTGGTTTTGTGGTGTGTGTAGTTGCCTTCTCCTCCTGTCTGGTCTTGCCAGTCCTGAGTTGAGAGAGCTCAGCCTCCAGTTTGGCTAAATAGCTGCATCTCTCGCAAGTATTTGTGTTATGTGGGAGGAGGAGAGGGTTGTCTGTGTACATGAGGCAGTTATAACATTGCCTCAAGATTCCCAGATTCACCAGCTGGACCGGAGAGGAGATTGACAACTGACCTTTGGACATGCTAGAATAATATTGGGAATTCCTTAATAATTGAAAACAAGGGCCAGTGGGGAGTGAGGGTGTAGTGCTTTTAATTTTTAGTGCTGACTTATATAATTGCTTTAGTGAGCAAGTCCCAGGTAACTTGAGTGCAATGTGTTACAAGTAACTAAATGCAAAAACGACAAACAGTAACTTTCTTTCAAGTGAAACAAGGAAATAAGTACAGTAAGCAATGCAGATATCACTAGTGATCCACAGATATATTCATTTCAACAGTTACAATGCAGTCTAACATATAGATGTATTTCTTTTCTGTCCAGTAGGATCTACTGTTGATACATGTTTAACACAAGCAGCTTTACAAATACTTTTCAACACAAGCACCTGTGCAAATCAGTTTGATATACAAATGACAAATAATTATTAACAAAACTCCAGCTAGCTATGCTGACATATGTTACACATGCACTGCCTTATTTCTCCTGGCATAGCTAGCAATACCTCACAGTGACCATAACATTAAGTGGTCCTTTTCTGACCAACATTGAAACCTCAGTCACTTGCACCCATCATTCAACTAATCAGATTTCCCATGAGATGCCTACAAAGGCAAATAGCCTAGAATGACTCCTAGTCACTAATATAGAAAATATATCCAGTGCAGTGCCCCTACCTAATATTTAGTTACCACTAACCCATAGATATTTTCTTCTCTCTATTACAGAGAGTTCACTTACCCTCTTTCAAAATATCTTCTCTTGGAGGAAATATTGAATAATTTTCGTTCCACCTTTATCAATATCTTAAATGAGCTGGCCTCTCCTTGAAGACAGAGTCGATATTTAACCCATGCCTTATCTACTAGAAGGCATCCTTGTACATATATAAAACAATATCAGATCTCTGAAAGACTTCCATGGCAGAAAATTCACATTTCCAACTAGACCTAGTAGGAAATGCAAAACACTAACATAAAAAGTTACTCTCAAAAAAGTTGGATTTATATGAAATTAATTTCACAGAATATTGACAGGAAATACTCCCCACTTTATTCCCTTCCCACCCATGACTGAAATTGCTAAGAAATGTAACCAGTATTATTTTATTTATTTATTTATTTGCATTTGTTTACTGGGATGGTCCACTGGGCTGATGTGAGCCCATTTTCAGTGGAAGCCTGGAGAGAAAAGCTCCACACCATTAAGTACATACAATAGAAGAGTCACAGTTGAATACATAAGTTGGGAATCACAGTTGAATAAACAATGGCAAAAGCTCTACATTAAACTACATTAATTACAGTACAATATAAAAGATACTAACTGAAAACACGTCAGATGTCACAGTTATAAATACTGAGAAAACCATGTCAATAACTTAACTTCTAGTAATGTAGTAAGGATGCTAACTGTGAAGATACTTTATGCAAAATATAGCATGAAGATAAGCATGAGCGAACATATCAATTATAGTGAATTAGTAATACAACTTGGGAATGCATGTTAAGCACATCAAATCAACACCTTTATCAAGTAGGTATTTCAACATAGTAAGCTTAGATGATACTTTTATGATTAGTCATATTAGTTGGTAAAAAATTTTGCCTTGAAGGGAGTAAGTTGATACTAAGGCACTTACATGCAACCTTCCTAAACCACAAAGACCTCCTAGACAAAGTACACATAAGAAATACCCTCAGCAGCTCCAAATACACTTTTTCAAAACAACACCCACATCACCACATAGAACTGCATCTCATGGAGCCTCTACCTCTAAGCCCATAATGCAAGTCACCACACAATCCAACATTCTAGTCATTAGAGACTCAATTGTGTGACACACTGATGTCCCTCCCACTGGGCTGAGTAAGGAGAAAGTTACAGTCAGTTGCTTATAAGATCCACCACATTATGCACGCACTTAGGTCATTGGATCACAGTTACCAATATGACTTAGTCAAAGTCCATATGGGAGTAAATGACCTGAGATGTACCGCCCTAGACTATATGAAGAGAGACATCATAGAGTTCTCAGAATATGTGTCTCAGGCTGGTATGAGCCTAGCATTGAGCAGCATTTTACCTTCTCCAAGGATGATGCCACAATATGAACAAAAGATGATTGACTTTAATAATTGGCTTAGTTTCTGGTGTCATTATAAGGGGGTTCAATATTTGTCAGCATGGAAGGAGGTGATCAACTGATCAAGCTGCTTTGCCAGGGATGGTCTGCACCTCACCCCTCTAGCCTTTCGAATATTAGCTAAAACATTGTCTTTCCCCATAGTGCCTTTTTTAGGCAATGCCAAACTGGAAGTATTTCTGACATAGCAAATCAAAACCAAGACAATCTAAAGGTATTACTGCTCAATGCTAGGAGCCTAAACAAAAAACTCCACTCCCTGGAAGTTCTCTTTACCCTAGAAAATGCTGATGTCTGTGTGGTCTCTGAGACATGGTTTAAAGCCGTGGACAGCACACCAACAGTCCAGGGTTATAATGTCTTCCACACATTTAGACCAGCTACTTCACAGACAGGAACAAAAGGTGAAGGTGTCTCTATTTACATCAAAAATAAATATACTTCAAGGCTGGTCAAACAGGACAATGCACTTGAGCTGCCCCATGTTCAAATTACAATAGATAAAATCTAGTACCACTTCCTTGCAAGATATAGGTCCCCCTCTATGACCCAGGAAACCCATACCATGTATTTAAACTTATTAGAAACACTAACTATCCAACGCAGTAGCATAGTCATGGGTGACTTTAATTACCCCACTATTAACTGGGAATCGTATACAACATCGAACGCACATGCACAGAAATTTCTGGATTTTGTAAACACAAACTCCCTGGATCAGATAGTCAATACACCAACCAGGGGTGCAAACATACTGGATCTGGTCCTTACTAATATGGGAGAGTGCTGTACACCCTCTACTGTTATGCCTTCCCTGGTAAGGTCAGACCACAAAATGGTCTCCTCTGTAGTAAAAATAAAACCTGGATCCCCAGCTAAACCACTAATATTCAGGAACTATTTGAAGGCTAACCTCGTGCTATTAAGTGAGAACCTGGCAAAATTACAAGCTCCTATAAACCCTGAAAACATTTCTGCCTATGCAGAACTGTTTACAGAAACCCTGTACAAGCATGTTAATAGCTGCATAGAAGCAGCTGTACCCACCAGGAAGAAGTACAGAACTAACTCAAAAAACAAGCCACCCTGGTGGAATCCCAAAATCAATTGGATGTATAACAGGAGGAAGAATATCATGGCAAAAATTAGGAGGTGCAGCACCCAGCAGGATAAAAGTACTCTCATTAAACTAAACAAACAACTCAGAGGACAAATAAAGTCTACCAAAGCCAAATTTGAGGTACGTTTGGCCTCCCAGGCCAAGGACAACCACAAAGCATTCTTTAGCTATGTCTGCAACCTTAAAGGCAGTACACAATTGTGTGCAGAGCTCATTGTAAATGGATCCACCTATACTGAGCCAGAAGATATAGCAAACCTCCTGGCTGATATATTCAGCTCCAACTTTTCTCTTCTCTCCTCTTCAACCTTCTCTCTGGAAATATCATCAAATATAACTCCCCCTACTATCAGTAGGGAACAGGTCCTTAATGCTCTCTCTAAGACCAAGAACACTGCATCAGTGGGCCCAGACAATATCCCAGGATGCCTTCTAAATATTATGAAACATGACCTATCAGGGCCTCTGGAATTACTATTTAACTGTAGACTCCTAACAAGCTTTGTGCCTCATGAATGGAGAAAGGCAACAGTCATACTTCTGCACACAGGTGGGCCATCTACAGACCCTGGAAACTACAGACCCATAAGTCTCACTAGTCTTATATGTAAAGCCATGGAAAAAATTATCATGGAGATGATCAGTAGAGATATAGTAAACCTCCAGACACTGGATCCAACCTAGTTTTTGGTTTCTTCAAGGGCACATCATGCCTACTAAACCTGGAGGACATCTTTAGGAGGTCACCAAAGCAATGGATGAGGGCGGAATCATTCACACTGCCTACCTTGACCTGACCAAGGCATTAGGCACAATACCCCATTTGGGCATTGTTGACAAACTCAAGAGGTTAGGTACAAACCCGTATGTCACCCAGTGGATAGTCAACTGGCTCACAGACAGGACCCAGGAAGTTAGAATTAGGGAGTCTGCCTCCACAAAGAGGGCACTCACAAGTGGAGTTTCTCAGGGATCAGGCCTTGGACTGTTCCTTTTTGGCATTTACTTCTCAGAAGGCAAGGCCAGTGTCAGTGGTCTCTGGCTAACTAAATTTGCAGATGATTCCAAATTAGGAGCTATCATTGAATCTCACACTGACACAAATGTTCTCCAGGAGGGGCTGACACAGACAAACAACTGGTGTTAGAGTCATGTACTAAAATTAAATGCCAGGAAATGCATAATAGTATCCTTTGAGAAGTCATCCATCCCTGGTAACTATCATATTGACAACACACCCCTTAGAGGTGACCCAGTAGTCAGGGACTTAGGGACACACATAGATAGTAATTTAGCCTTTGATCATCATGTGTCTGCAGTGGTGAGGAAATTATTTTATGTTGCACAACTTATAAACAAAGGTATGGCATCTAAGTCCAAGGAGGTCATTGTTCCACTGTATTCGGCATTCATTGGACCTATCATTTAGTACAATGCCCCCTTTGCTATGTATCTAACTAGGCATATCCAACAACTGGAACATCCATAGAGGTTCCTCACTAAAAGAATATAGGGAGTAAGTAATATGTCATATGCAGACTGTCTCAAGGCCCTGTCCTTGTATTCTGTCTCCTACAGGCTTTTGAGGGGAGATCTATGCCTGGCATACAGGGCATTGTTAGACCCCACTCTGATGGACCTCCTGCATATCCACAAAACAAACAGTACCATAATTACCCATTCTAAAGACTTGTCTGCGATATAAATAGGACCTGCTGGAGAGATAGATATGTATCCCAGAGACTACTCCATCTATGGAATAGGCTCCCCATCCATGAGAAGCAGAATTCCTCTCTAATCCAGTTCAAGTGCAACTTGGACAATTGGATAGGAAACTGGAAATTCATCCCTGGTTTGGCACCTATGTCTCTGATGCAAACAGGTAACCTGTAAATGGTTCATCTCTCAGACCCATGCTTACACTTATCAAGGGTATCAGATCTTGTCAGAGATTTGAGATGCATGGCTAGGCTTAAAAAGGCCCTTGTGGTCATTAGCCTAGTAAACACCTATGAGCCTATGAACCGAAGAAGGTGAAAGTAGTTGTGAGTCTGTGGAATCAGGTTTTAGGAGGTGCAGAGATGGTGCATGTGTAGTGCCATAGAGTGAAGAGGTTTTGCGGCAGATCCTTTTTGAAAGAGGATGTATTACTGGTAGTCCTTAATGATAATGGGAGGGCATTCCACTGTTTGGCAATAGAAAAAGAGTAGAGAATCTGGCCAGCTGGAAGATTTGTTTTTTTTCTACTTTCAGGAGAGGTTGGTTCTCATATCTGAGTGTCTATTTGGGTGGTAGTGGGTATGTATAGAAGTAAGAGCTGGGCAATCTGACTTTAAATAATTTTGTGTTGTTGTTGTGTCTTTCAGCTTTTCCCGGTTAGGGGTCGCCACAGTGGAACTTCGGTCCACTAATGATTGGCAGTAGATTTTTATGTGCCGAGTTGCCGGCCCTGATGCACAACCTTCAAAGAAGGTACGCCCATTCACGCATGTATCCACACAGAAGAAGCTCTAACTGAGAATCGAACAGGACAATGTCTTACTGTCAGGCGACAACGCTACTGCAGCACCACCACCACAGTCTATAATTTTGTGTGCTGTAGTTAATTGCAAGTATGTGAGGTAATGAGAGAGTTCGAGCCAATTCAATAAGTGTAAGGAAGAACAGTAATGGGACGAATATTTAGCATTAGTTGCAAACTTGGCAATTTTACTGTAGCAGGTTTCAAACTTGATTTTCAGACAGAACTGGATATTGGTAAAGAGAGGAGCATCATATAAGAGAAAAGGATGAAGAAATGTTAAGCCAAAGGTTCATTTTGGTGAGTGGTTAAAGAAGTGTTTGTGTCTATAAAGGATGCCCAATTTTTGATCTGTTTTTCTTTATACTATTTTGCAGAAGCAGGTCAAATGCTAGGTTTTCATCTAAGATAATACCTTGTAGTTGTGTATGGGAGACAACCTTAATAAACATTTTGTTTTGAGAATGTATAGTGAATTCAGTCTTAATTAGGAGAGTGTTTTTTTTATGGGTAAATGATAAGAGTTTGGTTTTGTTGGGGTTTAGGGCAAGATGGCTGTTGGTCATCCAGGTTTCTGTAGATGTAAAGACATTTTGGATAATTTGCTATAGTTCTGATGTGGAGTTGGTGGAGCAAATGATGGTTGAGTCATCTGCATATTGTATTACTGAGAGTGGAGGTGAAGTTATTGATGAAAATACTGAAAAGAAGAGGCCCTATTATGGAGCCTTGGGGAACACCTACCTATGAACCTATATGATTGGATGGGTAATAGGAAATTCACCCCGGGGATCACTTCTGTGGTTCTGCTTGACAGGGGCACATGAATTTTTTTTTTTTTTGGGTGGCGAAAGCCAGGGTACCTTTTTGGCTAGTTTGTATAGGCCCTGGGGCCAATAGCCTAGTACCTACCTATGAACCTATGAACCTATGGATGTGTTATGAAATGGAGAGAAAGAGTGTTGCTATTTGGTTGATTGTTGTCTATTTGAGAGGTAATTAGAGAACCAGTTTAGGGTTTGGGAGAGATACATAGTTTAGAGAGTTTTTTAAGAAGTAGTGGGAGACTGTATCAAAGTCCTTGGACAGGTCAAGAAAGAGTGAGAATACAATTTTTCCTGTGTCATGAGTTTGGTTAACTGTATCCATGAAGGATATAAGAGCTGATGCAGTACTGTAGCCTGGCCTGAACCCATGCTGAGTATGGGGAGGATTTGATTATTCAGTAGACAATTTAGCAGTTGAATGTGAATGCATTTTTCCAAGATCTTAGAGATAGGGGAGAGAAAAGCAATACAGCAAAAGTTGAAAATGTCTATGCTGTTGCCACCTTTGTGAATGGAGAGAATATATACTTTCTCCAGATGCAAAGTACATAGGATTTTTGGATAGATCTGTTAAGATGTATGCTTATAGGATAGGCAATGCCCTTAGCTAACATTTGAAGGTATTCAGGCGGTAGGTTGTCAGAAGAAGGTTGTCATTAGTGCCAGTTTTGAGCTTGAGAAGTAGTTTTGATATAGTAGCAGTAGGAATGGGTAGAAAGAAAAGATAGACAGAGAGAGAGAGAGAGAGTAGTGCAATTTTGTGAAGATTGATTTGGAGGTACAGAGTTAGTCTTGAGGAAAGGTGGAGTGAGATTAGCTATGGTGTTGATAAAATATGAGTTGAAGAGAGTTGCTATTTCAGGGTGGCTGCAGTGGTGCAGCGGTTAGTGTTGTCACCTCACAGCAAGAGGTTCTATGGTTCGATCCTTGGCTGGGGTGCCTTCTGTGCAGAGTCTATATGTCCTCCCTGTAGTCATGTGGGTTTCCTCCGGGTACCCCGATTTCCTCCCAAAGACATGCTGTAGGTGGATTGGACACTCTAAATTGGCGTGAGTGCATGCATGTGTGTGCCTTCCGTGGAAGGTTGGGTGCCAGGCTGGTAACTCAACACTGTAAAAATTCTACTGCCAATCAAGAGTGAACAGGCGATCTGCTGTGGCAACCCCTAACTGGGAAAAGCTGAAAGACGAGAGTGGCTATTTCAATAGGTGTTTTGTCTGGAACTGGACAGGGGTTGTTCTTAGAACCTGGTTTAGTAGGGATGTAATGGAATTCCAGAAATTCGTTGGGCTTTGATTATGATTATCTTGAAGTCCTATGTTGTGTTCTTTTTTATCTCTGATGACTAAAAGCTTTACCTGATTATGGAGTTGCCTAAATTGTAAGAGATCAGAAGGATTTTTTTTTTGCCATACTTTCCATAATTTGTCCCTAGAAGCCATGTGTTGCTTGGTGGGTCTAGTGAGCCAGATGGCATGGTTAGTTTTTACTCTTTTTGTTGGAGTGGAGCTAGATTGTTTAGGGTATTGAGAAATGTTGAGTTTAAGAAATCAATGGCTTCATCAATGGGATGGATTTTTAGTATATCCCAGTTTATGTTTTTCAAAGTTTCATAAAAGGATTGTTGGGTTAAAAGTGGTGAGATTTCTTCTTTGTTTATAATGCTGTTGACTTGGAATTGGAGTGGTTTTCTGTTGTATATAGGTGGGCAGGTGAGCACTGATACTGAAAGGTAGTGTGCCTGTGGATGAGATTTTATTGGGGTTAGAGACCAGAATCCAATCCACTGATTTTGTTTCTGCTGGGTCTAGCTGTATTGGTAATTAGATGAGTAAAGTTAAATAGGTTAATACCGGATGAAGGAGAGTTGTAGGAGAGGTCTAGCCAGTTAATGTTTACATCACCCAGGATAGTTGTTTCATTTTTTTATATTGTTTGATGTCCAGGCAAGTATTTCTTCTAACAGAGAAATGTTATTACTTGGGGGGTGTATAGGGCTATAATGCAGAGATTCTCACGGTTATTCATTTTTAGGAATGAGATTATAATTTCAGTGGAATGAAGTTACTATAGGGGACAATGGTGAAGGTATTTGGTAAGAGTAGTGTGATGCCTCCTCCTTTTTTATGAGGTCTATCCACTCTTAAACAAGCATAGCCTGGAGGTAGGAATTCAGAGTATTGTATGTAGGGTTTTAGCCAGGTTTCAGTGGTAGCTATTATATCTGCTTTGTTGTGCAATATCCAGGCATGGACTTCTAGGATTTTGTTTCTAACATTTTTAAGGCTGAGTGTTGTAATATTTATTGATTTGTATGAGTTAGGGGATTAAGAGAAGAGGAAGTGGGTCCTGGGTTGGGGTGGATATCCCCACATTGTTAATATTTATGTGGGTAAATAATGGGTAACTGCTTTTTTTAGTGTCATTTTGGTAATTCAAATGTGAGTGGTTGTAGATGTTTTTCTGTAAGGGAACAATTTTAGTTTAGTGTGTAGACAGAGTGGGTAGTAAAAGCTTGGGTTTGTGCTGATGTTATAAGTGTAAGTTTGTCATGTAAGTGAGTTGTTTCGAGAGATGTTAAGTTTAGCAGGAGACAAAAAAAATAGGTAGAGGAGTAGTGAATTGGTAGTGAGAGACATGATGGAAGGAAGGTGTTAGTGATGGGTGGCTAGGTGTTGGTAATAAAAAGTAGAATGTGCTTGGAAGATAGTTGCAGGGCTGCTAGTAGAGTGAGGTGAGAGAGATGATTAAAAGGATAATTAAAGATGGCGCTAGTGGAGGTTTGGTATGAGTTGAGATTGATTTGAAATTGAATGTGATTGGATGCAGTCATGAAAAGGGAGGAGTTATTGCAAGTTTAAATGTAATTGATGTGGAAGTAGGTAGGAATAGGGGTAGGGTCGGGGAGCAGACTGAGCCCGAGCATAGCAAGGGTGAACAGAGCAGGCAGGCAGACCCTGGTAGAAGGGTTGTGCTAAAAACAACCAGATAAGCCTGGGAAATATGTGTGAAATTATAGAACCCCATTATTTACACTTGATACAGCTACACTCTCTTTACCATGTACATCCCCCCTTAATCTTAATGCCCAGTCTTCACCTTCTTACTGTCTTTAGGTCCTGCCCATTCCATAAACTCTTAAACTCATAAACAAACTCAAACCCAAACTGACAGCATATAAAAATCTCTCATCTGAATATTTAAAATGGGTCATATGCATTTTAACCTGTCCAGCATCTATTCTTATCAATACAGCCATCCAAGAGAGCTATATATCAGGAAATTGGAAATCAGCAGTAATTGTCCCTTACAAAAAGGGGGAGCTAAATCTTCTCCTGAACTTAACTATAGCCATATTGAAAACAGCATCATCATCATCACCCCTCTTATTTTTTCTAATTTTCTACATGTCGTCAGGGTGTCACTTCAGTTGTCGCCATCTTGCTTGATTCAATGTTACTCTCCTACTTTCATTTCGCAGTCATGTCTCGCTGCCAGAGGTCTTCTCTCACACAGTCTATCCATCTCTTTGTTGGACACTCTCATTTACTCTTTAATTCCCCTTCTTTCACAAATATTCTGAACCAAATCAACTTCTTTCCTGCACATGTGCCTGAACTACAGTAATCTATTCTGTTTGCCCTTCTATACAATTGGAGCTACTTTAGCTTCTGCTCTGAAGTCCTCATTTCCTTGTCTGTCCTACAATGTGCATCCTACCACCCATCTCATGCACTTACCTCCATTACCTCTGGCTTTCTCAACTGTTTTGCCTTCACTGCAATGTTTTCTGTACCATACAGTAGTATTAATTGCACCATTGCTTTATACACCTTCCTTTTCAGCTTCTTCGGCATTCTTCTCTCACACTTACTATCCCTGACACTTCATGTTAGTTGGTTGCAACCTACCTGATTTTAGCTTTGACTTCCTCATTCAGGCTTTCCTTCTCCTCAACCACCCCTCTCAAATACTAAAAGCTGTTAACCTGTTCCGCTTTTTCCCCCTTCTGTCTCAATGTTCAGATTCTTCTGATTTCCTCTTTTGCTGCCATAACAACTGTCTTGTCTGTGCTCAGTTTCATCCCATGTGCATTCAGTTATTCATTCCATTGCACTTTTGCTGAAGTTCCTGTTCAGAGTCTGCTTGTAATGATGTATTGTCTGTTTACAGCAGCTTTGATGATCTGTCCACACTAACCTATTTATTAATGTAGTCTGTCCATCACCAGTATGAACAGCAGTGGGCTCAGAGCTGAACCCTGATGCACAGCCACTCCTACTTGGAGCCCCACTGGAAGTCTGAAGACTATTCATACTTGTGCCATTGGATCTTTGTACATAGCCTGTACTAATTTTACCAGTGTTTCATATACTTTGAACCATCACATGGCTGCCCAAATCAGCTTTCTTGAGACTTTGTCATATGCTTTCTCCAAGTCTAGGAATGCCCAGTTGGGCTCTTTCCTCATCTCGTTTCTTATCAGCTGTCTGTCTTACTTCAAACATTGGGCTGGCTGTGCTACATCCTGATCTGAAGCCAAACTGCTCATCTCCCATCTTACTTTCTACTACTCTATATATTCATTTATCAATCATCTTCTCTACCACTTTCATGCAGTGTGATAGGAGTTTAATGCCTCTATACTGCCCACTGTTGTGAATGTCCCTTTTCTTGTACACTGTCACAAACATCCATATTCTTCAGTCATCTGAGATGCACCTTTCTCTCCATAACGCTTTGAGTATCCTCAGGAGCCATTTCTCCATTGACTCACCAAGCATCTTGATCATATCTGTCATGACCTCATCTGAGCCTTCTGCTTTGCATGACTTAATTTTTCTTAATGTTGCTCCTTGGGCAGTGCAGCTTCTGTCGAGTTTTCTTCATTCAGAAGATGCTGTAAACGCTCCTAGCATCTGCCTTTCATGTTCTGTGGACTTGTGGGCAGGTTGTTGCTGGCATCCCTTATGAAGGGTGCCTAATGACTATTTTCTTTATCTTTTAATCTTTGCCTTGCAAAGTGATACATTTATTTGTTACATGTAGAGTGTCACTTTCCAGAAGTTGGTAGAGTGGCTCTGACCATTCCCTTTGCATCTTAGCCAACCAATATCCTATTTAGTCAGTCATGGTCTGTCTTTTCTTTCTGACAGTTTTTCCTGCATTTCCTCTGTCTTTCACTAACTTCTTGGACTTCTGCAGTTGACCACCAACTTTCCTTATGTACCTTATTTCCATACCTGACTTAACTGCATATCTTTTCTATAGTCTTCACACATGCCATTTTGAAACAATGCCATTCTTCTTCAACTCCATCTACTTCCTATTCTTCCAGGGGCACTACAGCCCTGAGTATTTCTTTGAACTCTTGTGCTTTTGTTCCAGTCAACATCCATGTCTTCAGCCTAGTTTCTGTTGACCTTAGAGCCTTCTTTGACCACTACTTAGAGATTTGAGGCCACCAGTGATTTCTAATTCTACCCCAATGTCCTTTCCTTACAAGGAGGAAGTCTGCCTGTGTTGCATGTTGCCATGCTTGTACACACTCTTGTCTGTCTTGCTGAACCATGTGTTGGCCACCATCAAATGATTTGCCAGGCAGAAGTCTAGAATTGCCTCTCCTTCTATATTCCTGCTTCCTTATCCATCCAGACCTAGGCAGTGCTCATATCCTGTTCTGTCTATTCCAGTATGAGCATACTGGTCTCAAATTATCAGCATCAACTCATGTTGTTCTGCTTTGTCTAATAGTTCCTGCAACTGCTACCTGAATGCATACCTTTCCTTGTTATCACAACCCTGCTGTGGAGCATAGGCTGAGATTGAGAGCACTGCCCTATCTTAACACAGGAGTCTTCCCACCATGAGGCTGTCCTTCATTTTGATAACGTCCCTCACTGTCTTCAGTGATTTAACAATTCCTACACCATTTCTAGTCTGTTTTCCCACTGAGTAGTAGACTCTGAATCTCAGGCCAAGTGGCTTTGCTGCACTGTCCTTCTATCTTATCTCATGGATACACAGGATGTCCAGTCTCCTCCTTACCATCGTGAAATCCACTTACAAGATACAGCCTGTCAGTGAATCTATATTAAGTTTAGCAATCAATCATCAGTCCATGTTTGGCAAGTTAATTGTTTTTTATTCAGGTTTCACTCAGGCCTGTCCAACAAACCCAAGCTGGGCAACTGGACACAGAGCTGCTGTGCTTTATGGTGGGCACATACTGGCCAACAGAGGCACACAGGCCATACCCACCATTAGCATGGGTGCTTGGAGTAGGTTAGAGTAGGCTGGGTCCTCAACCCACTTATCACAGGCAAATAGCCAGGCCCATATTTTGGTGACATTAATCAATGTCACCAAATCACCTAGAATTAATTTTTACACTACCGCGTAACAAGCACACAAACTGTGATCCATGTACTCTTATCTAGAGGATACTAGGCATCACAGTCAATGTATAAAGTGCTTGGCCTATACAGCTCTTCCACTGCTAGACACTTGCTTCCCATGATTCCATTAAATTTTGGGTGAGTCTCAAGGAAAAAAACACCCAACATGTTTTTGAGAAAAACCTGAAAACTCTACACAGGTATTGACCAGAGGTCAGGTTCAAACCGTTTAGCTTACACATGAGAGATAAAGACCTTAACCATTATGCCAGCTGTAATATATATATTGAAATCTCTCTCCCCCAAAACATACTAAAATGGTGAGAATTTTTACTAGTCACAGATTATCTCAATGCCTGTAACCTCCTCTCACCTCCACAACAGAGTCTGCACTGGTCACGGCACAGTTGTATTTCTGCTCCCCTTTACAGAAACTACCCACCATACATTAAATGATAGTGCAATGACTGATACCCTATTGTTTATTATGCCTGAAGCTTCAACACAGTTAAAACCTTAAGATGGAGAGGAAACACTGTATGAAGAAATGGAACAAATGCATAATGAAATTGTTAAGCTGTTGGAAAAGTAGACAAAGATGAGTGGATAAATGGTAAAGAAAACACTCATCTAAAAGACAATGTTTTTTCTAGAGGGAAGGATAGGCAAATTAATAAGTTAGAAAGGTTTCTGTAGAGGGGTCCTGTGCTTTTGCAAGTTGATGAGGTGTTTACAAAAGAAAGGTGTTTCTCAAACAATTTATCTGTAATATTTCCTAAACTGGAGGATGGTGGAGATGAAAACTGGCAGAGAGAACCAAACAAGAAAAGAAAGAATGAGGATATTAAGGGAAGGGTGAGCAATGGAGATTCTGGTGGGAAGCTATAAACTGTGCCTGGAAAGGACATTTAATGACAAGGAAGTGTACTGACACAGAAAGAAAAAAAAGAGAAGATTATTGTTCTGGAAGGCAGAGAAGCCCAGAAGAGGATTTATCCAGAAAACAAGAAGGAAAGGGAGCCTTTAAGGACTGAAGAATTGAGGGCTGAATTACACTCCATTAAGTCAATAGTGGTAAAAAAAGACTTGGACAAAAAGAATTTTTAAGGATATAGGAAAATAAATATGATAAATACATGGCTTATAAGCTAAGTGATAAAAGACATGCTAGTCTGATAAAATGGTTAAGAGGAACAAAGAGCTAATACACTATGACAAGGAAGGTATTAAGGAAGTAATGTAGAAGCTTTATAACCAAATCCACCAATCTAAACAAGAAGATTTAAGTGTTTATTGAGGGTGAAAAGAAAGGTCCATTGGCATGGTCCAGGTCATTAAATGAGATGAGGAAAGAGATGGCCAAGAATATAGATGTGGAAGAGGTCTAGAATATGTGCAAAATTTTGAAAAGGAACGAACTACAAACCATGTTAAGTTTAATTCTGTTGGCTGCCACAAAAGCAATTACTAGAAAATGGAAATTAAAGTGTATACCAAATGTATCTGACATAGTAAATATTGTAACACAGATAAAAGAACTGGAAGTGGAATCTTTAGGAAAGGGTAGGAGTAAATTTCATAGAAAACTGTAAATTGTGGGAACAACACCTGCAGGATAATGTTTTTGGAGGAAGGAGTGAAGTTTAAGGAAAGACAGGAATTGATCAATTTATGCAGTGTTGGACTGATGTTTATATAAAATAATATATGTGATTTATAATGTTTGTAACCATGAACATGTTAACATGGCTTGTTTTTTACATAGAAATGTATGTTTGCATATATATTAAGTAATAATTCAATAAAGGTGTTAAAAATGAAAGAAACAAAACTCCAGGAAAAGATGGGCTTACAGAGGACTTTGATAGTGTGTGGAGGAAAACAGGTATATGTAATACTGTTTGAAGTTTACAATGAAGTACGAAAACATGGGTTTTCATCTTCTTCAGAGATGAGGCAACATAAGGAAAGGCAGGAAGTATTGATGAAATATTGGAGAATGAAAGGGGTCTTTAGAGAGAGTTGGCTGGGTATGTATCAGGCAATTCTGAGGAATAGTGACATAGAAGTAGGGGAAAATTGTTAAACTGGGTTAGATGAGGAAGAGAGGAACATTAAGAATAGCTGATTTCCTGAAATCAGACAAAGAAGAAAAGGGAGGGAGATGGTTTAAGACATGAAAAAATGTAGGGAAGAATATTGGCTGAAAACAGGGAGTAGTTCTAATTTACACAGCTTAAGTTAGCTACTAAATTGCAGTTGTAAAGATTGGATTGGACAATATACAGACAAAAGTGATTACAGGAAGGGCACTCAAAAATTAAGAAACATGAGAAGGTATTACTAAGTGAGGTAGTGGCATATATATATATATATATATATATATATATATATATATATATATATATATATATATATATATAAAACATCATCTGGGAGAATGAAGCGGTGAATGTGGGAAATACTGTCAGTGGTGGCACTTTGGATTCCCAAATTAAACATTTTAGGCAACTTACGTTCAATATAAGAAGCTGCAGTTGGAAAACTGCTATTTAAGTGAGTGCCTTAAGTGGGAATATGTTCCCAAGGGGCTACGGATGTGGACGTACCCCACCGGCTTGATTAAGGACTCTTTATTACATCGGGACTTACTTGCTTTATTTAATAAGCAAGTATGTGAGTTATTCAGACTTTTAATAACTGATAATGTCAAGAAAATGGCTGTTTTAAATAATGATATTTGTAAATTAGACAGTAGTATAAAAAATGGATTTGTTGTTTGTTCATAAATTGAATGAGTACAACAATGTTATTAAGGGTGTGGAAAAAAACTATTGTGGAATTAAAGGGTAGGAAGGAGAAAAAACTTACACGTGACAAAGCTGATTATGAAAGGGGGAAAGCCTACCCGGACCCACCTCTGGGCCAACAAAGTAATTATTGGGCAGAAGCAGGGAGTGAAGACATGGCAAATAATGATGTTGAAACAAATTTTGATAGTAATTACGAGGATGACCCTTTATAGAAACACCCTTTAGAGAACACTCCACTGAGACACTCTCAGAGAATAATGAATCAGAGAGGGCAAGGTCAGGATGGGTCAAGGCAGAATTTTTATCATTATCAGAACTCCACGAGGGGGAGGGGGAGAAGGAATCAGAATAACTCCTTTTACAGGAGGAACTGACCCCTAATAAACACAATGTGTTTGGGGAGCTTTGCAACATCATTTCAAACAGGTTGAATGACTTTAAAATTTATAATTTGAGTCAGACTAATATTGGAATGGAATAGGCTGACCTATTTGAAAAAGGGGCTCAATTTTGTTCCAACAAAAAAGGCAAATGTTGTTGAAATGCTTATGTAGCTCAAAGTTTACTGTAGGAAATTGAACCTTGGATTGTATTTCAAGGACAATGATATCTTTACAAACAGGGAACAGAATACAAAAAGACCTAGTACCTTCATACCCTCTGCACATGCTATGGTGCATCTTTTTTGAGAAGCTGTGTAAGCTAGACATCAGGAAATTAAACACGTATCCCAGTGAATTTAAAGTACAGAATCTAACAGTAGATGAGAACAAGCTGTTACAGCAAATTATCACTAATAAACAGATTAGGGTGATGAAACCTGACAAGGGTGGGGGCCTGGTAATTATGGATATGAATGATTACATCAACAAAGTGTTGGAGATTTTGTAAAGTGCTACATATGATGTAGAGGTTTCTCATAATTAATTGAATTTAGCCTACCAGAATATTGATCTGGTGTTGGAAGACCTGTTATTAAATGGGCAAATCATGATAGAGGAACACACCTTTTTGTACACTGCACCTCCATGGATCCCTACGATTTTTGGGATCCCTAAAATTCTATGTCTAATAGTTGATGCCAAGGCATCAAAGACCTTCTGTATAGCAAAGTTTATTGATTCCAAAGTGAAGCATGTTTTGGACACAAGACCTTACTTATTTAAAGATTCCGGGGACTTTTTGTCTAAAATAAAGCAAGAACTTTATGATGATGGGTTATTGATGCTCACTATTGACATATGTGACTTATTCTCTGTTATACCACAGGAACAGGGATTAGAGTGGTTATCTGACTATTTGGTCACTAACACTGATTTTGACTACAATACCATAGGTACTTTAAGAGCATGCATGGAAATGGTGTTAGAAAACATTTTTTTTTTTTGTTTTTTGAGGGGCAAATTTTTAGGCAAACACAAGGGGTGGCAATGGGGGCCTGCTGTGTCCCAGTATTTGCAAATATAGTGTTGTCCCAATGGGAGAATCTTTATATCCTTGGTTCTATTTACAGAGAGTCCTGGGCACTGTATGGACACTATTTGAATGATATTGTATTATTCTGGAAGGATGGGATGGAAAAAATTGGAAGGGTTTTCTTGAATACATAAACAACACAACCACCTTTTTGAAATTTACTATGGTAGTCAACAAGGATAGATTGAATTATTTAGATGTTACAATTAAAAAGGACTATGACCATAAACTTTTTTCATCCTTGTTATATAGAAAACCTACTTATTCCAACTCTTTGCTGCATTTCAGCAGCTGGCACCCCATCCACCAGAAGAAAGCACTGGTAAAGAGTCAATATGTCAGATTGGCTAGGATGATATCCGTCTGGGATGATTTTTTAAATGAATGTACAGTGCTGCAGGGTATGTTGGTTCAGAGAGGTTATCCTGAAGTATTTATTAAGAACATCATGGATGAAGTAAAATTTAAAAGAAGGGAGGGTGTGTACCACAGCTTGTTGAGTATTGACCTCAACTTATTTGAAGGAAGGGAAAACATGACTGAACCTGGGTTTGGAAGAGTGATGGTATTACCATACAATACCAATTTCTATGACATTAAAGACATCATTCATAGGCACTGGGATATTTTTAGTCTAGACCCAGGGATGGCTACTACCTTAGGTATGACACCGAAGATAGTTTACAAGAAAGAGGTGTCTTTTAAGGGAATATTGGAAAGAACAAACTCCCTGAATGACACTGGAGGTAGTTTTAAATGTGGTAAATGCCTCCAATGTAGACACATGTTGGATACAGAAGGTGTTACTATTAGGAACTTTGGAAAAATTAGACCAAAGAAAAAATATTATTGTTATCTAAAGGGGTAGTATGTATTGGATTGTGCCAGGCCTGTGATGGCTTCTATGTCGGCAAAACCAAGACAGCCATCAAACAGAGAATTTACCAACATTGTTATGACATAGTCAACAAAAATGTAAATAATGCTTTATATAGGCATATACAAGAATTTCCTGACCATTTTTTCAAGTTTTTTGTTATAGATCATGTAGACCTAGGACAAAGAGAGGGTTCAGTTGATGAATACTTAGAATTTATTGAGATGAAATGGCAGGTCAGGTTAAATTCTACAATGTTTCCTGGTTTGAATGACAAAATAATGCTTTCCCCCTTTTTAAAACTTAAATCTGTGTATTTAATATAATGGTCATGTACCTGTTTTATTTGTATGTAAGGTTACTGTGCTTTTTATTGCCAGCAGGTTAATAGTTAACCTAATTTTAAAACTTTGTAGCAGGGGTGGGGATTACTGTGTGTTAACTAATTATGACTTTGAGTTGTGTATTTATATGATGACACCAAAGTTTTTAATTCATTCTGAAGAAGTCTGTGTACAAGAAAGATGAAAGCGCTAAATACATTCTTTTACTTGGATTATTGCTGCTGTCTTGGAGTTGGTTCACTCATTTTTGCTGTTGTGTGAGGTAGTGGCATATATACATATTTGACCATAGGCAAATATGGAAAGGAGATGGGAAGGTTAAGGTGTGTGTGTGGGTGTGTGTGTGTGTGTGTGTGTGTATATATATATATATATATATATATATATATATATATATATATATATATGTATATATATGTCATGACAAAGAAATTCATTTCTTCAAAAGGAATGGACAAATCTGCTTACAATAATTTCTAAACTGAGAAGAGTAGCCATTATTTGAGATACATATATGAGGTTAATCCACAGATGTTATAGGAAGAGTTGAAATTTAGGTGATTGAAAATGTTGGCGAATGAGGAGGACAGTCCTGGATATTTTTTATGCTTTGGGAATGCATCAAAGTGAGACACATACGGGTTCAATGAGAGAGGGGTGGGAAACTACCCATGACAGAACTACAAATAAAATTGTGTTTTTTATAACATTTGGTACTGGAGGAGAAAAGAATGAGAAGATCCAACTGTTTTTTTATGGGGTATGGGTATGATTGCCACCTTTACAAATGTCAAAAGTGGGTTTCTTTTAAAGAAATATGCAATTTTGCAGGGCAAACCATACACATAAACAATGCAATGAACTGAACTTCACTTTCTTACAAAAAGCTCACTTTTATGGAATTTGAGTGGTGTTATTTCATATCAAGGTATTTCAAAGGCAAAAATATTTGTTTTATCCAACTATTATAGAAAACTTAGGAAATTTATTTTGTTCTAAAATTTCAGGACATTTGCAGTTTTTCAAGTTTTTGCAAAATGCAAGTGCTCAAACAGGATATATCATGCATAAAAAGAGATTGGTGGTAAGAAACTTAATAACTAAATGCTGGGAAGTCAGATTGGAAGGGTGACTAAATAGGGGTTTATAACTTTAGAACATATCAAAAGGTCATGGTATATTGAGACAGTAAGGTGAAATAGTCAAAAACCTAATTATACAATTATAGCTGATCATGTTTTGTAACTAGGACTGATAATATCTGTTAATATAATCTGAACTTTAATGTACAATGATATATATATATATATATATATATATATATATATATATATATATATATATATATATATATAAGAGCTTTAGGATGATGATGGAGTATTATAAATAAAGCAAACTCATGCAATTTGTCCACACATATTAAAGGGAGAAATGTTAATGGAATATTGAACAAAGGTAGGATGAGGAAGAGGAGGAGAAATGTTTATATTATATGTAAATTATTGATTATTTTCACATGAGCTGATGTTAATACATATGTGTATGCTATATTATTGTTGTATATTTGCTAATGTATACCAATTTATTAAAACCTTTTCTAAATAAAAATGATAGCAAATATGTTAAATTTTGTATACATTATGAATGACTCAGTTGCGTGAACTGGTGGAAGTTTGCAATTAATTAGTTTGTTACCCCAGTTTACTGAAAATACTGGATTTTTATTTTTTACATTTAAAGTTGTTGGAGCTAAGATCTCTTAATTTGACAACAACAACAAGAAATGTTTGTGTACTATTTTATAAATCCCAATTCTATTAATATTAATAATATTATATTTTAAGAGCCATTATTCACTTTAATGTTAACAAAATATTGTAAAAAGCTAGGGAATTAGAGTATTGATACTCATATCTGAAGAAAGAATTCTAAGTTTGAGTTGGAAAAGACTAAAAAAATGTTTTTAAACAGGGATTATATTAATGAGTTTGTAAGATCTATTATAGAATAGGTGATCAACACAAGGAATATCAGCCTATACTGAGTGAAAATTGTATAATAAGAGGAAAAAGGGCTCACTATTTAAATATCAGGACTTCCAATGTCAAGTCCTGAAAAACAGAAAAAAGACAGAAAATACAGCAGAAGAGTGAATAAATATTGAACATCACTCTTCTCCTTTAATCTTTTTTTTTTTTGGAAGGTCAGTAGCCTCACCCCCACCCCATTAAGTTATATACACCACAGAAAAGGGAATATTTAAGAAATGACAGTCTCAGACCTAGTATATGCAAGTCCAAATTTTCAGTCATTCACTCTCCACATTCCAGGACTTGGCATTGCAGGCAGCATATTAAATGGTTGCTAGACAAGGTAGTGCTGGAAGCCTTAATGTCATTTATCCAGCTATCTGTTTACCATTCATGACAGATATTAGCAGTAAAACTATTAAAAATAATTGGAGAATTGTACAGATTAATGTAGAATTTTATAATTCAGTAAGGATGTCACCGCATTTTATCAACAAGAGAACATGTGATTTAAAGATTCTGCTGGAAATGGTATAGAATTTACTAGTTAACTCCACATTTCATATGAAAAAGATACATATAAACATGGATCCTGCTCTTACTGTAGATCCATAGGAGAAAGCCCATCCAGGTATTAACATTAACTAATTCTGATCAAACAACTGGAAATTATAATTGTGACAGTCAAAGCATTAATTGTGTAATGGAATTTTTGAAGCTGTCAATGTTTTGTCACTAAGATTAATTACAGTCTGAACAAGCACATTTATGATCAAATAAATCCCTAGATCAAATCATTCTGATGCTATTCATTTTCTGGAGATGCAAAAGTTCCATCAAAGTGGGATCCAAGGATCACCTATCAACAGTCTGTAGGAAACAGAGTGTAGAGATAGAGCTTTCAGATGATCGGCAAAGGACATACTGTTTACATTCTGTATTCTTTTTTTTTTTTTTTTTGGAACCTCTGTAGATGTTCCAGCTGTTGCATGTGGTTGCATGTGGCTGAACAGGTGCATATTGAAAGGGGTGTTGTGCTCAATGATGGGCTTGATGAGGGCCGAATACAGTGGAATGATGACTACCTTGCACCTAAATGCCATTCCCTTGCTTATAAGTTGAGCAACATTGAATGATTTCTTTATTATCTTAGATGTGTGTGTTGGCTGAAAGCCAGGCTACTATCTAGATACAAACCCAAATCCCTGACTGCTTGACAGTCAACCAATGTTAAAAGCATGCCAGATGTTTCATAATGTTCTCTATTAGGGCCTCCAATACCTCCTTCCTGCATTTGTGTATAACCACCCTGCAAGGTATCCTGTGCAGAACTGCTTTTCATAGAAATTTTGTGAATAATTTTTGAACAGCATTAACACACTTCGGTGATGGTAGTTTGATGTCATAAAAATAAACACAGGGAAAAAACATTTTTTATAATGCTTACCAAGGCTATTAGTGAAAATATTTAAATAAAACATTCAAATTGTTTGCTGTTTCTTCATACATGCTGGTAATTAGGTTTCATAATTTTTTCATAAGAAAACTAATACTGTTGGCAACTAATTCTATGTTTGCTGGTATAACATCTGTTTCTTCATTGTGATCTTTTTGTTCCATCCAAAATTTAGTACACTTTGAATAATTTATTTCATAACCCATTATTTCTTACAGACTCTCCTTAATCTATGAGCCACAAATTATCTGTCTTTTAAACTGTCTCCATCAATTACTAACAAATAACCTTTTTTATGTACCTAAGTTTGTGGTACAGAGGAACAAAGCCTTGACCATGGCTCACTTAAATTACTCAAATTTAGGTAGCAGCTCAGGCAGTGGAAAAGCCAGATGGAGGCATGGCAGTGAGCAGTTAAGACTGAGTCACTTAGTCTGTGAGAAGATGGCTCCTCACTGGCAGATGCCCCAGTGCAAACAGAGACTTATATAGTGATTGTTGACCTGGAGACACAGGCTTGGTATTTCAGTTATGGTACCTCTCAGGGTTGTATATATGGATGCATGTACAAAATAGGAGCAGGTTGTCAGTCACCTTGTAGTTACATAACACCTAACACCCAGCAGTAGGTGGAGTTAGGGCCTATAGTTAATGTACTCTGAAGCAGATCTGTGGAATGGTCAGGGGAGTGGCAGCAACATGAGACTGATAAGCCATTTGGTGGGCAATATGGCTGTATTGGATGAATTAGTGTTAATACCAGCTCTCTCCTTGTGGGCCCATGGGCAGCCACTTCCATAATTGCAGGAAAATATTGCCAAGTCTTTTGGAGACAAATCTGAAAGGCACAGACAGAAAAAAAAAAAACAGCATGGCAGCCTGATTGAAAGCTGCTCATCATAAGTCTCATCCTTGGGCTGGGGATACCCAGGGTAGATGAACAAAGGAATATGGCTGGCAGTGGCTTGATAGTCAGAAGGCAGAGGGTGGGGTAAATAGTGTCTAGAAAAAAATCATCTGCAATTGCAGAAAACATTGCTCCCTTTTCATAATACCTCTCACTTGCTGGTCTAAGTATTCAAGCAATGGGTTTACTGTTATAACAAAAAAGTGTACATGCCAGCTGGCATTCCCGATGGATGCAATTCTTTAATTGAAATGCATTAGTGTGTGAGGCATTTACAGTGATGGCTGCATATGTCTTCTTATTTAAATCCTGTGTCACTGCAATACTGTATGATTATTAAATCCTGATAATGCTTCATAACTTTAAACAAAATGTTCTGTTCAGGGAGGCAAATGCTTTCCAGCCATCATATGAAATTATGTTATTCTGTAAATAAAGAAACAATTGTAATACTGTTATGGTATGCATTACAAACAGACATACAAATATCAAATAATATAAACAAGCCACCAATTTCATATTTAGAATATTTTCTATGACTTTATAGTCTCTGTTAAAGACATATTTACATCTGTAATGTTTGACAGAGTCTCTGTCCTTATCAAGCTTCTTACATTACATTATTGATGGTTCCTCTTCCATTGAAGAGATAACTCCCATGGACTAACAACTATGCTATTCACTTTAATATAATGCACAATTCCTTTTGAAAACATTTACACAATTTAAAAGGGCAATACACTAGTCCTGAGGATCTGTATCCAAAAGTTTATGAAATGACTTTCTGAACATTTTAGATTAGTTTTAAATATGAGATGGAGACAGAAGCTATTTTTTTCCTTTGCTGTATTAATCAGGCCTCAGTGTCTGCTTCATTTGTTTTGAATTCTCTGTTATAATTTTTCTGAATAATAATTATTAACCAACTGTAATAAATCATCTTGGCTTATTTCCTTATCACCTTCTTCCAAAAGGGTCAAAATAATGTTCCCTTTCTTATCCTTTATGCATTATTTATCCAAAGGTTTACAATAAATAAACCTCTACTTTTTGTATTATGGAAGCTTATTATTCTCTAGTTTGCCTTTAATTTCTTTTCTCTCCAATATAAATTTCTTCCATATACAAATGTATTTGCCATGGTTTACTGCCATTGTGTTCTGAACCCCCCCCCCCCCTACAATTCTGTCCAGAATGTTTGGTTTTAATTACAATATTAACTGTTTGATTATTTATTATCTAAGTGTTCTTTATTTATTATCTAAGTGTTCTAAGTGTTCCTCACAAATTAGTGCTTTCATTGTGCCCTATTTTTGTGAAAAACAAACTCAATGATTCTCATTTTTGTAACTTTCCTTATATGGTCTACTGTTTCTAGGTCATTTAAGCACTGTGTGCAGAACCTAAAAGAATACCTTCTTTGCAGTTTTATTAACATAGTTAACAACTTGCGGCCTCACAATGGAACCTTTCATTATAACCATTTCTTATGCAACACTTTTTAAATCAAAATAAAAGCATTACAATCTTTCATCTCAAGTATGAAAATGTGTATGAAGGAGCGTTCAGTTCAATTAAATCCCATTTTCTTATAAACTGCATAAATAGTCTGGTGTGTGTAACCCAGAGTCATATATGCCAGCTTCACAGTTGCAAAACAATGGGGGGAAAGATAAAGTAAAGGGATTACTGAAAGTAGCTTTTGGCAATATCCCTTCAAATCATTGTCATTCAGACAAATAACTTTCAAACTTCTCTAACATTCCCAGTGTAGTAATGTAATAAATCTGCATTACACAAAATGGCATGAAACATGGCAAGGGTCTGTATATTAATTTGCACTGCAGTATATGATTGTGACAGAACATCTACAGAAACAGAATGGCTGGCTAAAGATTATCATGTCCTATTCTGTTTAACACATAAACAAATTGATGCAAGTTGATATTCATTCAGATGATTCTTACAGATACAAATGGGACCAGTATTCTAAATGTTCTATGAATTGCATGTGTGAAGCCCATAATGTTGCATACTCCATGGTGCTTCTTCAGCAAATGCAAATATTTTGTGAAGCTGACTGTCATGCATATACTAGGAACATCAAAGGGTATGTATATAGTTGGATGTGACTCTCATCTCCTAACAACTAACGCTGCATCAATGAAAAAGAAAAGAAACATCATGGTAAAGACTTCATTGTACTCTGTGAGTTTAATAGCCATATGTTTTACATGACTGGATAGTTTGTGATCTGGCTAGGTGCCATAATATCTTGCTACCTGCAGGAGAAGTTCATCAAATGGACATGGGAGGGCAAGAGAAGCAGTTATTAATTCCACAGACTACATTTCTGTATAGAACCACTTTGGTATCAGTTAGATATATACATAGATGACATGAGCTCAACCATTCCTTTAGAACATTAAGGGTCACCACCTGATTACTGTGAATGATTTGGTTAACTTATTATTCTAAGATTTTGTAGGAAAACAGTTTACACGTGCTGACAACATATCAGGCAGGTTTACTGTTTCAGCTATGATGTGATTCACTGGGTGATGCACAGGCTTATGAGGGACTCGATATGAACATAAGGGAAGATATGAGTGGGGTGAACAGATACATAGGTGTCCTGTATGTTATTTGCATGATTGTGTAGAAACCAAGAGCAGATTGTTTGTATACCCATGTTTTCTGAGTTTGAACTTGAACATATCTCTAAAGCAGTATGCTGGAATAAACTGCTAACACTTTCCATCAGGCCAGAATCTGCTCTGCAAGCATAAACTGCAGACTCCATGTAAAGTGACCTCAGCTGAAACGCATCTCAGTTACTTAGATGCGAGCAGTTCATCATTCTGTTCTATTGTCCCCATTTGTCCCACTGCAGATCATATAATTACTAGGATACCAGTACTCTGAATCTATGAAATCAATTGAAAGTAAAATCCTTAAGTCCTAACTTGAGAGCTGACTCCCACAAGTTTGCTTACCCTCAAAGGCTAAAGTCAAATCCCCACTAATCTAACAAAATAAAGCAATTAGGTTTACACTACGTGCCTCAGGACAGGACATTACTGCAACACTGTAAGAATTGTCGAACGAGATGACCTTCTTCCTTTCTTCCTTATGGTTAAACTGCAGCTGATGGACTACTATACCCTGACCACTAAACATTCTGTCTGCAAGGAAAATGACAGTATAAGTCTGGCAAAAATGGGGTTTGACATGATAGGATAATGCCTTTTGCTTAAGATTTCTAAGAAAATAACAAGTATTCCAAAGGCAACTGGCAGCACCAGCCCTGATACTGTTCTTGAGTGGATGTTGCCAGAAAAACTTTTTCACCCTATCAGTTCTTTTGTGTCACAACCTGAAGAAACATTATCTGCACATACAAATAACAAGTACCAATTCATTATGGAAGACATTAACCTTAAGTGGTTACAAAACCAACTTCACGTGATCTAGTAATAGGTCACAAGACATGGTCTCATTTGCTGATCAAAGTACTAACTCATCCCATTCAAATCACAAAAACAGCTCCCTACTGGATTGATCTTAATCCATGAATCACAAACACTAGAAACAGTATTAATATCAAACTTCCACATCTGAGCAGCCTACTGCTCAGACTGTTAACGGTAAAAGGTACAAGTCTAAGGCACTATTATTAATAAAAGAGCTTTACTCCTGCCTCCACCTATGCACTCAGGAAACAGCTGGAAATGCCAAATGGAGAAATCCACCCAACCATAACTCTTGAGACATTATGACAATACCCAGTCACTTACAGGACAGAAATTTTCATTTAAGGAAGAGGGGGAGAGGAGCCTTGCAAAATATGTCTCTTACTTCCACATCCAGAAGATGTTGCATATAGAATGACTGAACCATGCATATGTGAACTGAAACCACATACTACCTTAGATGCACACAAAAATAAGGCATGGATGTGAAATGTAGAAACAAATAAAACCGATTACACAGCTGGCAGAACCAAAAATTTTGACATTTAGTACATCGAGAATTATGACCAGGTCTTTGATTATATCCAGGTAAAAAGTTAATCAACATGGGGCAAAGTGAAGCTTAAGACCTGAATCCTGACATCAACGTAGAGAAATCATAACAAGAAGTTACTATCAGAGAAGAATAACCTTTATTCTTTGTAGTACATGGATCTTAAGCTGCCTCAATGTACTATTTAGTTTCAGAAAAAAAATGTAAGCCCCTTTAGGCTTTCCTATAGGTGGCTGTTGGAATAAAGTATTTACAGCCCTGAAATTTGCAACACATTTCTTTTTTTTTATTTTCTTTCTTTATTTATTTATATTTGTTGACTGGGATAATCTAATTGATAAAATTCATTTTCAGCGGAGGCCTGAGAGGAAAACTCTGTGTTTACATTTAAAACATGAAACATTAGAAACTGCATGTGATTACAATTTTTAAACTACTCAGAGTGGGTTTGAGAAATAAATAAAGTTTCCAAAAACATAAATAAGCATGAAAAAAGAAAATGAAATAAATGGCATACATATGATAAATTATAAAAATAGGAGAGAGAAATTCACATGCTCGGTATATACAAGTAGAAAAGAGAATGGTTATAAGAATATACTTTGACAGTGGGGAGGTGGTAAGATTATCCAGGTGCAGAGCAGGAGTATAACCAAATGTTGGACAGGTGCTATTTAAGCCTGGCTTTGGATGATTTCAGTTTTTCAAGTTGGGGTAGTTGAGTTGGTATGGTGCTCCACAGATTAGTGACATAACTTTAGTAAAGTGAGTCACCAGCTATGGTTTTAGATTTAAAATAAATTAGGAGACATTTATTTCCTGAGCGCAGATCCCCTGGAGGGAAGTAATACTGGAGAATGTTGCTTAAAGAAGAACAGTCTGGGGGTTTATAGATTAGGTTGTGTGCAGTAATAAGTTGTCTGTAGGACAGATATTGTGGAAGCTCAATCCAGTGTAATTGTTTAAGGGCAACATAGTAATGAGTTCTGAATGGAAAGTTAGTTGGGAATTTAGCCATCTTGTTACAGCATGCATTCAGTTTCATCTTATATGTAGTGCACACATTAGTAAGAATGGGAGCTGCATAAAGAAGGGATTAGAGAAGAAGGAATGAAGCTATGGTTTTCCTATCAGATTATGAGAGATATGCACTAGTATGATAAATTGCACCGAGCTTTTGATGAGCTTTTATCTTGATGAATATCAAGCTCAAATTTTAGGTTTTCATCTATAGTAACACTCAACAATTTAGTCTGTGATATGATTTCTATTGTAGTGTTTTCTTGTGATGTAATGCTAACAGTTTGTTTTTGATTTTGGCTCTATTTTAATAAGAATAACATTAACTTGGTTTTCTTTGCTTTTAGGATTAAGTTGCAGGTATCTACTCATGTCTCAGCATGTAAGAAGGGCTCTTGACTGACCTGTTGAAGGTATAGTATGTTAGGAGCTGAGTAGATAAGGGTAGTATGTTGCACTATGCTAACTTGTTTCCAGTGTGGAGATCATTTATAAAGATGTCAAACAGTAATGGTCCTAGGATTGATCCTTGAGGAACACAAACAGAGGCAGGAAAAAATGATTAGATTTGTTTTGCTGTTTTACAGCTTGTTGCCTATTTGATATGTAGTTCTGCAACCATAAGAGGGATGAGTGATAAACTCCTAAGGAAGAAAGTTTGATTGTAATTTTAGAAGAGAAACTGTATCCAAGGCTTTAGATGGGTCTAAGAGAAGAGAAGAGGCAAGGTAGGTTGCCTGTATTTCTGTGAAACTTTATGGTGTTTGTGAAACTGAGGAAGTCAGTGTTCTATGCTATACTGGTGACTGAAACCATGCTGATTTTGAGAAAAAAGATTATTGTAGCTAAGGTAAATGAGATGCTGAGAAGAGATATATTTTTCAAGAACCTTAGAGGAGATAGGATAGTTATAGGTCTATAGTTGGAGAATTCAGTGGAATTTCCACCTTTGAGAAAAGGAATGGTAACTGATTTTTTCCAGAGTGAGAAGACATAATTCTCTGTCATTGACCAGTTTATCAGGATGGAAGAAGGTGAAGTAAGGACATCTGCTGCTATTTTAATATATTCACCTGGCAGATTATCAGTGGTTAAGGAGGTGGGTTTCAGATTTTGAAGAAATCTTTTAATGTTAGCCATTGGAACAGGTTCAATTTTGAGTGGCAGGGTTACTTCTGAGTAAGTTATGCACTGCTTCAACAATGTGGTTATTCAACCAACCAGCAATAATATCATAAGTGCTGTTTGTGTTTGGCAGAGGTGTGGTAGTGTGGCTGGAGTGGAGTATAGCATTTATTGTGGCCCAAAACACTTTTGTATTCTTTTGATATTTATGCTGAAGATTGTCATAACAGGATTGTTTGTCTGATTTAATTTATTTTTAAGCATGATTAATGTCTAAAACTATGTAAGCTGGTTTGTGTTTTATTACTGTGACATTCTTTCCAGACTTTTTCTCTTTGTGACAAAAGTTGTTTGGTTTATTTGGTTAACCAAGGTGCAGGGTTTGATTTAATTTTACTTAAGATTTTAATTCGTTTTGTATAAATGGGAGTGGGATTGTTAAGAATGATGAAATATGTTGTATTGAAGTAAGAATGCTTTGTCTAGAGGCAAGGGCTTACATTTGGTCCAATTGATGACAGATTTATGGGATATAAAGGTATCCTTCTTAAATAAAGTATGAATACATACTTGGTTGTGTAGGATTGTTTTGATTACATTGCTGTGGTGTTGTACAATAAAAGTTGGGGAATGATCACAAATTATATAAAGGAGGCAACCTATAGCACTTAAAAGGGTTGGCTGAGAAGAAAGTATCCAGTCTACTGCAGAAGGCCGTTACTTATTTTATCGAGTCTAGTGGGGGAGGTGATTAGCTGAGTGAAACTGTAAATATTTATAGAGTTTGTTGAGGAGGCTGAGTTACTAACTTGCCCCTCAATGTTTAGATAACCCAGAATAATGGTTGCATGGGGGATATTGCAATTTGCCCAACAGAGAAAATATTCTGATATTTAGTATTGTTACCTGGAGGTATATGTAAGGGTACTATGCATGTTCTTTTATGGTTATTTGTTTTGGAAAGTGATATCAGTACTTCAGCATTGCCAAATCTGGGGGAAATAAGTGGATGAAGAGTAAGGTCAAAAGTTTTGATAGATAATGACCACACCCCCTCCCCTTTTATTTCTTCTGTCAGTCCTAAGAATATCACAACCAGGGGACAGTATTTCTTCATCTTGTTTGATCCAAGTTTCTGTTACTGTTATAAACATAGGAGAATAAAGGGCAAAACATGCATGGAGGACCGCCAAGTTATTATGGATGCTTTGTGCATTTATGTTTATAAACAGTACACTGGATATCCTATTAAGGCAGATGAAGGGGAGATAAACTGAATAATTTTGCTGAGCTGATTGAGTTTTGTGGCTCTTTCTTGGAGCGTGACTTAGGATGGATGTCAGCACTAAGGTTCAGTGGTTTTAGGAAGTGATGATTGAGTTATAGCCATTTGAATTTATACTTCTTTATTATGCTGATTTTTTGTTGAATGGAGTTGCAATTCGGGTATCTGTTTTTAAACTAGTCCATGTTTGTGCAGTAGCCGAAGTGTAGACATATGATGTGAGGATAAGGAGTAAAATTTTGTTCTGGATTGAATGTGCTTGTGAGAGAAATAAAACAGGTCAGAAGGGGTGAAAGGATGTCAGAAGGCCTATCAGCAACAGAAATAAAATGAAAGTAATACCAACATGTTCATTTTGGGAAGGGCAATTGTAGGACAAGAGAGAGATGATAAAAGATAAGCAAGTTTGGTAAGCTGTACGTCGAAGTAACCTCTAGACTGCACTCTGGTAGAGATTTGCATTACAAGAGAGGATGGAGGGTGTAGTATGGAGGAGAAAGGTTAGTCTTAATTATAGAAGCTGAATGGATAGCATGAGTGTTAGGCAACTGAAAGGCTGACTACTGATCAATGGGACTGAAGCTGATTGGCTGAGTATGATTAGCTTGTATGGAGATGGATAAGATAAATGTAGAGGAGACAGGGTGGGTAGGAATTAGGAGTATGGTGGGGGAGCGGAGTGAGCCTGAGCTGAACAAGGAATAACACAGCCAGTAGGACAATCTCGAGACAAGCATGTTTCTAACAAAAACAATCAGTTTCATCAACCAACTGCTAGTTACATGTTACTGATGTAATTGTAAATAAAAAATAACAGAAAAGTCAGCAGCTATAAATGCCTTGTAGAGATGAAATGAAAAGTGCATTGGTGAACAGTACATATTTGTCAGAGTTCAGTATGAAAAGGAAAATAATTGGATAGGATAATTTTTCTAGACTAGCAGGTTGTGTTGTCAGTATGGGTCAATCTTCACTGGTAGGAATAGATGCAGCATGCTTAAATACTTTATTTTTCAAAGGAGGGCAAGCTACTGAGGGTTAATAAAGCTATACCTATCAAGGTATAATGGCTTTAACAAGCCTGAACTATATTAACGCACAAAATGTAATTTTCCTTTAGCAGTAGCAGAGATACAGGTGGTTTTAGTGGTTCTGTTTACCTCATGGAACCAAAGAAACTGCAGCCATACATCAACATGCAACCAAGAACCATGAAAAAGATGTGCAAAAGAATCCAACTGTAGCCGGGGGAACACTACACTGAAAATCTTTAAATATAAAACTACATGACAAGCAAATGCAAGTTGAACACTTTCTTCCCTTTTTCTACAATGACTTCATCAGAACTAAACATAATTTATCCCATTATATACAAATCCCTCCAATTTTATTGGTCAGATTAAGTAAGTAATTAGTTGACCCATCAACCATAAAACTCAGCAATTTAGAAATTCTTTGTGTCTCTTGTTTATCTAGTGGCACCTAAAGGTGTCAGACTGTTTACATTCTATTTATCTCCTAGAAGAAGGAAGATAATCTTATACAGAATAACTAGCAAATTGATTACTTTCAATACTGTGTGGAAGAGGCAATCTTGCAAGCCTATTAAAGAAATATAGTTTTGAGGTGAACAAAAATGTGTGCACATTTTTGAGTAAAGAAAATGCATACCTTAAATTTGATTTCACAAGCTATCAATTAAGCATTGTTTAAGTATACTTACTAGCAGTTAGTAAGCCCGTTTACACTTCACAGTGTATACACCCTAAAGTACAGGTTTCAATACATAATCCTATAAAGAACATCAGTATTTTTTAGAAGTTTGTTCTCCTGGAAAATTCAAGCAATACAATGGAGCATTAAACCCTTAAACATCCATCTGCTGTGCATCACTTAACAGCTTGTAGCATTAATTGTCTTTTACAAACTGTGCCTTGTATAATATAAACAGCAGTAGCTAACAGTGGTGCTCTTTAATAGCACTTGTAATAGTTTTCCAGCTTTGTTAAATTTAGCAGTGGGCTGATACAGGAGAAGCTCTAATCTAAATTAACATTGCAAATTGCCCAGTTCTTACTGCCTCAGTGTGATTAATGTTCTATATTCAGATTAAACAGTGACTTTTTCAAAAATGTTTGTTTTTCCATTTGTTTCATTTGCTTATTGAACTTTACATCAGCAAAAGCAGGTCTAACCTAAGCATCAGAATTAGGCCATTTGATATTTAGTGGTGGGTACAACAACTCTGGAAAACCAGTTTGCTCTTATTCAGAGGAATACTTATTGTAGCTCCCACTGTATTTCATGTAGAAGTAATAGACTGTAGTTTTCCATTACACCTCAATCTGGAGCTCCTTTTCAGGAATATAAAAGACAATTTCTAAAGTGAAAGAAGAAACTGGAACACTAGCTGAAGGAGGGAAGACTGAAACATGTATCTGAAGGAAAAAGGGCCTTGCAGCCTGACTGGATTTTCTTTTCTAGTGCTTTGGGACATGGAAGTGAAGTAGCAGATTGTGTCTGTCTCTGGCTGAAATCCTGGATGATGGTATTTTGTGGAATCAGGATAAAAGTCTGAAACCAATAGCTTCATGCCTGCTATGATTCAGCAAGAAAAGGAGTTCCTTTGGGCCTAGTACCGAGAAGCCATAGATGATTACCAGAGTTCTGGTAGGTGACCTTCTATTTTTCCTCATCAGAGGAGCCACGGCACCTGGTCACTAGGATATTCTCAATGGACTGGTGAGAGGCTCTGGCCACCATTTTTATATTTTTATAAGATTGTGGTTCTCCCCCTTAAATGCTTTGTGAATTACAAACAACTGGGATCCATATGAGCTCCAACTTGGGCCCCATCATGCCAGCAGCAAGACTGCAAATAGTCACTGGCCAGTGAACAGGGTATAATAGAGTGTTTCATAGTTGGTCTGTTTAGAATTAATAAAGGGGGTAGAGGGTGTTAATACTGCTGAATTTAATTGCATTTTCTTATATTTGTATTGTTACATTATAAATCCTCATTGTTCAATGATATTGCATTCTGTTCGTGTTAGTACTGCTGTCTTCAAGAATTTTGCTGCTCAATGACATTGCATTATCTCATATCTGTATTGTTGTATTATGACTCTTTTATTGCTTAATGGCATTGCATTTGTCCCATGTTTGTCTTGCTGCATTATAAAGTTGTACTGCTCATTGATATTAACTTCTTTGTGCATGTTTGAATGTCAAGACCTTATTCTGTTGAGTTCTGGTGAAGAGGGTGAATGTATGTTTTTATTGCATGCATATCTCACCTTGCTTTATTGCTAACTGGTGCACTGTTGAAATAATTTGTTTATAGCTGTGCTATTGCCTTTTTAAACTAGATGTGTCACCTAGAATAAAATCTGTCCCTCTTGCCACCTTTGTGTGTTGAGCCTATAGGGATGTCACCAGAGTCAGGTAGGAAGGAACCCATATCTCTTCAGCTACACCTGCAGGTGTGCTATATTTGGGGGCTCATCGTTTAAAGATTTTCCGCGCAAAACTTTTCAAATGTAAAAAACTGCAGCTGGAGGTAGTGTATTTGGGTGAGTGTTTAAGGAGGAAACACATTCCTAAAAGTCTTAGGCAATGGAGGTACCCGACAGGGTTAATTAACAATTCTTCCTTCCATTGTGAATTACTCCATTTGTTTGATGAACAAGGCTGCCAGTTCTTAGAACTACCGGTTAAAGACTACAACAAACAGATTGATAACCTTACAAAAGAGTTAGACATTTTGGACAAAACTATTAAATCTGACTCTGATTTTGTAAGGTACAAGTATGACTTTGGTTGTATTTTTATGAGCATTGATCACAGTTTAATTAAATTTAAAGAAACTAAACTAAAAAAAAGTTGGCCCGTGACAAACAGGACTATGAGAGAGGTACAGCATACCCACCACCTCCTCATTCTCAGAACAGTTCAACCCCTAATTTGAACACAGGTTACGAAACAGATACTTAACCTATTACAGATGAAAGGGACACATTAAGTGATACCCAGGGACCCTCTGCAGCTCACCACATGCCCCCCCCAGGCAAAGTGAAAGAATAAAAGAAAAAGGACAATCCTTTTCCAATTCTTCTATGTCTCAGGATTTTCACAACTAGGACAGGAACAACCGGAACACAGTGGAAGGAGGCCATTGTCAGAATCGCCGACAGAGGGGACAAAACCACAGATGGAGGTGACCAAACAGGTCAAAGTTCTACACATTCAAAGTTCAAACACTGATGGAAAAGTTATTACCAATTCTGCTGGGGACTTTAACATTTACAACTTTTCCAGCTACACTGTAACCCAAGAACTGGTTGATTTTTTGGCTAAAGGTTTAACCTTTGTTCCCAGCAAACCAGCAGATTTGACCAGAACTCTCATAGACTTCAAACTTTTTTTACGTAAATTAAATTTAAAACTGGTTTTTGGAAATGGCTGTTTAATTAACAATAGTGAGACATGGATTTCTAGCCTTTTTAACCCCCACTACACCCCACTTTGGCATTGTTTGAGAAGATTTGTGAATTAGATTTAAGACACACCTTAAACAAGCCAGGGGATTTTATGGGTAACATCAAAGAGAGTGAGAGATTGGCTTTGGACAGACTGAGGGCACATAACATCAGAGTTATAAAACCTGATAAAGGAGGGGGTCTGGTCTTTATGGATGAGGCCAATTACAACGACCGAGTTAGATCTTTATTGGGGGCAGACACCTATGCTGAAGTCTCATTAAATGAAATTAATGGAGCTTACCAGCGTATTAGGTCTTCACTTAATGACCTATTTATTGAAAGGGTTATATCCTTAGAGACTTACAATTCTTTGTGTATGCCAGCCCCCAAGACACCCACCTTTTTTGCACTACCTAAGATACAAAAAAACATTCAAAATCCACCCCTTTGCCTGATCATTAGTGGTCGTGGCTCCATGACATATGCTTGTGCCAAATATGCAGACAACAAGTTAAAGAAAATTTTAGAAACAGAGTCACAAATTTGCCATGACTCTTGGCACTTTTTGGAACAAGTGAATTTATTCACTTATAAAGAATCTTTAAATTTCCTTACTATTGATATTAAAGACCTTTATACAGTGATTCCACAGAATTTAGGTCTTGAATGGGTGAGAGATTTCTTAGTGGAAAAAGGTGCAAACAATGATGAAGTTTATGTGATTGAGACACTTTTGGACATAGTTTTGTCCAACAATTTCTTTCTTTTTAAAGAGACCTTTTACAAACAGAATTCAGGGGTAGCCATGGGCTCCCATGTGGGGGGAGTTTTGCTAATTGCATGCTAGCTCACTGGGAAAGGAACGTCTTATTTAGAGGTAATTTATTTAAAGAACATGTCAAATGGTACACATGCTACCTGGATGACATTTTTATTCTTTTTGATGGTAGTGAAGTGATGGCTAGAGAATTTGTCAAACAAATTTCCTCCATCACTGAATTTTTGAATTTCACTTTTGAATTCAACAACTGCAGGATACCCTTTTTGGATGTCTTAATAATTAAAGACACCCTTAATAGAAGATACCTTGGTAGTGTATACAGGAAACCTACTTATTCAAATTGTTTCCTGCATTATGAAAGTTCTTATCCTTCACACCAAAAGAAGGCAGTTGTAAAGGGACAGGTCATCCGAGCAGCAAGGATGTCCTCCCTTGAAACTTCCTTTTTTACTGAATGTAACATCCTCAGGGAAATGTTTCTAAGAAGGTCTTATCCCATTGATTTAGTCGACAGTGTAATACAAGAAGTGGTTTCCAAGAGGAAGAATGGAGTTTTTAAACCTATCTTGGATAAACCTTTTGAGGAAGAAAACCAGGTTTTCGAGGCATTTTTAGATTTGACACATATTGTTAAAGATATCCACCTTCCCATTGAATTTAACACCACTTTCATTACACCTTTCTCATCCAATGCAGGTATTTTGAAAAGGGTTTTGACTAAAAACTGGGACTTGATTTCAACTGACCTTTCTATATGTCACAAATTAGGTGACATACCAATTATTACATTCAAAAGGGGCTATAATTTGAAAGCACTTTTGGAAAGATTCCCCCAAAAGTTAGTGACTAGTCCTGGTATGTACAAATGTGGTAGATGTAAGTACATCAAGACAGGTAAGAACTTAAACATCAACGGTCAGCACCTTTCTATTTTAGGCAGGTGGAACTGTGAAAGAAAAGGGGTGGTTTATCTGGCTTTATGCAACAAATGTGACTGTTTCTACGTGGGTGAGACCGAAAGACAACTGAAACAGCGCATTTATGAACGCATTTACAGCACACATAAAACAAACCTAACAATGCTTTGGCCAGACACACCTCAGACTATGTTCAACATCATTTTTTATTTACTGTTCTAGGAAAAATTACCTTTTGATATCCGGGGAGGCCCATGGTCTTTGATTTTGGAAGAAAAAGAACTACTCTGGCAGTTACAGCTTAATGATTTTTGTTATCATGGTCTCAATGACAACTGTAATGTCAAATGTTTATTGAATTTAAAGTCCCTAGATAGATGATCTGTGTAACAGATTTTTAACAAGTTGAAAAGTATTACTTTATTTACAATTCTTTTTATTAATTAATTAATTTTTCCTACTTTTCTATTTTTATACCTAAAATGGTGGGGTTTTTTTTAGGAAACAGGAAGTGATGTCTTCAAGCATTTGCTATTTAACTGATGTAATTTCCTTATTATTTTATCTGAAGAAGTTTGTCAATACTGGCAGACGAAAGCGCTAACACTATATTAAATTATTTGTGTGAAATTGAGTGGATTGCCGACCTGTGCTTTTTGTTTTGCTTTTAGTTTATTTTGTTTTTATACAATATTCAATATTTGGGGGTTCGTCTGGGATTTCCTGTACTGCCTTGGACTCCACTCTATTCCCTTATACGTGCGGAAAGCAAATCCAGTTGAAACATGAACCCAGAAGCTGAAGTTTCACTGCCCATAGATACTATAGGGCCTGAAGTTTTGAATACTTTGGGAAGTATTGTAGAAAAATGCTTAAAGCCTACATAGCCACTCACTGGGTTTGGCTACAACAAATTGCATTTCTTTTCTGGCAAACAACCCATATCTCAGGGAGAGGAAGATTTTGAATCCTGGATGGATCAGGCCTCACAAGCCCTAGAGGAGTGGGATATCCCAGAATCTCAGAAGAAGCAGCGTATAGCTGAAAGTCTAAAGGGATTAGCTGCAGATACCATACGCAACCTAAGGATGGGTAAGCAAGATTGCACGGCCAAGGGTCGAGAGGGCTGCTGACCTACTGTATCAGGTTGAACATACATACCAAGAAGTTGGTGAGAACCTATCTGATTACATTAAGCAATAAGATAAAATGCTCCACCAGATCATCCTAAAGAAGGGGGTGGTTCCAAAAGTAGCTGACGAAGTACGGATTGGACAAATTTTACAGGGAGCTCAAGCTATGGACCCCATTGTGTGGAAAATGAGGATGAGAAATAGGGAAGAGACTCTAACTTATTCATAGTTGATAAAAGAGGTGAGGGAAGAGGAAGCCCTGTTGGAAGCCAAATCTCAGTGTTCAACAGCAACTAAAACAGTGAGTGAACACCAGCAGGAGCATATAGCCATGCTTACTACTCAAACAGGAGTCATGGCCCAGAGTGTACGCAATGTAGAGGTGTCACAGTTGCAGATGCAGGTGTCTTTCCTGACCGATGCCATAGCTCAAGTCACCGAGACAGTTGCAGAATTGCAGAAAGTTGTGGTAACTTTAACTGAACTTTAGGGTTTGGAGGGTGGCTTAATGGTTAAGGTGTTTGCCTTACAAACACAAGGTGCAGGGTTTGAGTCTCGCAAGGGATAATTGGCTAGGCTTAAAATGGCTTGCAAGGGCAGTTAGCTTAGTACTAACCTATGAACCTATGAACCTATGAAGGGAGGACTACATCAGCTAGAACTTCCACGAAAGGACTCAGGGAAGAACCGAATCAGCCAATGCTCAGAGTTCCTACTGGATTTTGTTTTCACTGTGGAGATACAGGGCATATAAAGTAACAGTGTCCTAATGCAGAGAACTTGAAAAGAGTGAATGAACTATTATTGGCTAGTACAATGCAGGGAAACTTCAAAGGGCCTCAGTGAAGGAGCCAACTGAGTGTCCAGTTACAAAGAGCTCCATAAAATCTGACATCAAGAGACAGCATCCTGGATCTCCTTTTCCACTAACCCTTGTAATAGGGGAGAGAAACTACCTGCTATGCACACTTCTAGCTCATCTGAGGTGAACAACCAAATTGGAAAGCCATCTCAGCCAAAATCTCAGCAGCTGAGACCGCAAAGCATTACTAAGCAAGAGATCTGTTAAAATGGCGAGGTCAACCGGTGGTACCGCAATCACATGATGACTGCTGTACAGCTGAACAACACTGGAAACAGAAACTACCCATGGGCCTACTGGGACCATCCCCTGTCATGTCAGTAAAAATAGAAGGAGTGTATAGTAAAGCACTGTTGGATACTGGTGCACAAATTACCATTCTGTACAGAGACTTCTGCCAAAAATACGCAAAGCATTTGCCACTTGAAAAGTTAGAAGATTTGAAGATCTGGGGGCTAAGTGACATGAAGTTCCCTTATGATGGTTATGTCTCACTCAAGTTAGAATTTTTCACTTCAGTTGTTGGGTCAACATAAGTGTTTTAAACACTTGCCATTGTGTGCCCCAGGCCAAAAGGAAAGGATTCAGCATCTGTTTTAGCGGGGACAAATACTGACCTCATCAGAAGAATGCTAATACCTCAGGTGACCCAGAAACACCCAACACTACATCCTCTCCTGAGACCAATTTTCTGTGCCCTTTAAAGGGAGAAGGATAGTAAGAAAAATGAAATTGGTCATGTGTAGACCCTGTCTGGGAAAGAGCATATAATTCATCCTAGTCAGGTCACCTGCTTGAGAGCCAAAGTGAGGATGTGTGGACAAACAGTTTCCTCTCATCTCATGATGGAAACGGATCCAGAAAGTGACTTGCCACCGGGGCTGGAACTAGTCCCAAAAGTTTGGCCTGCAGACAAGTTAAAGCATCCTTATGGCACTTTGCCTGTGGGGTTGAAAAACAAAGGAAGTACTGGGAAATGTTTATGCTGCCACTCCCTTACCTGCTTCTGTGTTGAACAAGGAATGAGAGGAGAGCCAATGAGTTGAAGATGGAAGATATTGAGATAGGGGGTGGTCTTTTGCCCCCTGAGTGACTAACCAGAGTTAAAGAGCTACTAATGCAAAAGAAAAAAAATTTTTCTACTAGTGAAGTAGATGTGGGCTGTGCAAAAAGTGCAGAACACTGAATAAGAGTAAAAGAGGACTGGCCCTTCGGGGAACATTCCAGAAGAGTAGCCTCAGGAGACCTGAAGGACTTAAGAAAACATTTGGAAGAACTAAAAGCCGCAGGTGTAATTCAAAAGTCAAGAAGTCCATATGCCTCTCCCATTGTCATTGTCAGGAAAAAGAATGTGTCAATTTGCATGTGTGTTGACTATCGTACTCTGAATCAGCGAACCATTCCAGACCAGTACACATCTCCCCAGATTGAAGGTGCTCTAAATTGCCTGGTGGGCAGTAAGTGGTTCAGTGTGCTAGACGTAAGGAGTGGATACTATCAAATCCCTATGCTCCCAGAAGATAAAGAGAAGACTACTTTCATCACCCCTTTGGGATTTTTTGAGTTTGATCACTTACCTCAAGGTTTATCAAATGCACCAGCAACTTTCCAGAGGATCATGGAAAGAACAGTTGGATACATGCATCTCCTGGAAGTCTTAGTCTACCTGGATGACATCATTGTCTTTGGGGGGACCCTAGAGGAGAGCACGAAGAAAGACTGACGAAGGTATTGGACAGGATTGAGAAGGAAGGTCTGAAGTTGTCATTCGACAAATGCAAGTTCTCCCAACCTTCAGTGACTTATGTGGGACATGTAGTGTCTGAAAATGGACTATCCACAGATCCCAGCAAAGTTAAAGCAGTGACATCTTGGCCCAGACCCAAAACTATCATAGAGCTGTGATCTTTCCTGGGGTTCTGCAGTTACTATAGAAGGTTTGTGGAAGGATTTTCAAAGATAGCAAGACCCCTCAACCATTTGCTCTGAAATGATGAGAAAGCAGATGAAACAGATGAAGATATCCTTGTGAAAAAGCCTAAGGGGTCGAGAGGTTCTAAAGAACTCATCGAGAGTCATTGGGCTCCTGAGTGCGAAGAGTTGTTTGAACAGCTTAAATATTGCCTCACACATGCCCGTGTGCTGGCATATGCTGACTCAACAAAGCCATACACTTTACATGTGGATGCTAGCAGGGATGGCTTAGAATGAGTCTTTTACCAGGAGTATGACAAGAAGCTGAGACCTGTGGCTTTTATCAGCCGGAGTTTATCCTCCACAGAAAAAAACTACCCTGCACATAAGTTGGAATTCCTTGCCTTAAAGTGGGCGGTAGTAGACAAGCTGCATGACTATCTCTATGGGGCTGAATTTGAAGTGCAGACTGACAACAATCCTCTGACATACATCCAGACCACTGCAAAGCTAGATGCTACTGGCCACAGATGCATGGCAGCTCTATGCAACTATAATTTTAGTTTGAAATACTGCCCAGGACATGAAAATGGAGATGCTGATGGTCTGTCCAGAAGACCTCAGGGAGATTTACACCCCGACAATGAATGGGTGGAAATTCCAATGCCAGCAGTGAGAGCTATGTGTCAGATTGTAACCTGCTATCAACACACTGAATGTTGGGCCCAGAAGTTGGGTCTGTCTGCAGCAAGCATACCCCAAGCTTACTGTAATCTGGTCACTTTGCAGGCTTCATCGCTACCAGCTTTGAGTAATAGTGACCTCAGTACAGATCAAAGAGAAGACCACTTAGGTCAGCTGGTGGTAGCTGCTTTAGAGAAGAAACAAGTTAATATGCTTTGCATGGATATTCATCCTCTGGCAAGACTTTTGGCCAAAGAATGGGACAGACTCCAGATACAGAATGGACTAGTGTATAGGAGATCTCCTAGTGCACTCAGCAAAGAAAAATGGCAATTGTTGCTTCCTCAGAAGTATAGAGAAGTAGTACTCTGGTCATTGCATGATGAACATGGTCATCTTGGTTATGATAGAACTATGAGTCTGGTATGAGACAGGTTATACTGGCCATGCATGAAGCAAGATGTTGAGGATTATTCTCGTACATGTCTTTGTTGCATTCATAGAAAGACTCTGCAAACCAGAGCTGCCTCATTGGGTCAAATGGAAAGTAGTGGACCCATGGAACTGGTCTGTCTAGATTTTCTGTGCATTGAACTAGATGAAGGCAAGATCAGTAATGTGCTTGTGGTGACAGACCACTATACCAAGTATGCTCAAGCATTTCCCACTCGTGATCAGAAAACTATTACAGTGGTGAAACTACTAGTTGAGAAGTTTTTTGTACACTATGGCCTGCCAAAAAGGATACACTCTGATCAAAGCATGATTTTGAGAGCAAGCTTGTCCATGAACTACTCACTCTGTTGGGAGTCCAAAACAGCCACACCTCTCCTTATCATCCTCAAGGGGATCCTCAGCCTCAGCATTTCAACAGAACTTTACTAGACATGTTGGGGACACTATCTGTTGAGAAGAAGAAGAGTCAATGGAGCAGACATGTAGCCACAGTGGCGCATGCTTACAACAGTACTAAAAATGGTGCTACAGGATTCTTGCCTTACTTCCTAATGTTTGGAAGAGAATCTCATCTTCCTGTTGACGTCACCTTTGGAGTCACAGCTGATGATACATGAGTGTAATCTCATGGCAGTTATGTGGAGAGACTCAAGAAGAACCTCAGACAGGCTTATGAGCTTGCTGAAAAATCAACAGGACAAAGACATCAGCGAAACAAGGCTCACTATGACAAAAATATAAAGATGCATGATTTGTAGCCGGGGGACAGAGTTCTTTTGAGAAATTTAGGACTATAATGAAAGCATAAACTAGCTGACTGCTGGGGATCCAAGATTTACATAATTTGTTCTCAGCTACCTAATATCCCCATCTATCAAGTTTGCCCTGAGGGGAAAGAAGAACCCATTAAAACCTGGCACCATAAACAACTTAATGCCTTTGGCAAAATCAGTGCGATCATGAATCTGGAACCCAGAATGGCTCATTGGAAGCCTAACTCAAGGTGATCCAGAAGGCTAAGGCAGACAGGAACTATTCTCTCCAATAGTCAAGAGCCTATGCTTCCTCCTGCTGAAGGAGAGGACAGTGATGATGACTGGGGTTTCAGTGGGTGTTTTATGAGGATGTTCAAGACCCTGTGAGATGTAATCTCAATGTAAATGCACCAGAATTTGTTCCTTGTCATTTTGAGCAGCCCAGAACTAACAATAGACTAAGTAATGTTTCTGTGCCTCTTGCAGAATCCGATACTGATGGAGGCCCTGCTATGCAAACTTCAGAAAATAGTGCTAAGGACAGTCATACCATTATGGAAAACGAAAGTGAAGTTATACAAGAGGAGATCTTAGAAGTAGACAATATGCCTACTGAAGAACTAGACATTGAATGTGATGTGAGTGACAAACCTTCCAAACAAAAATCCTTAGCTGTCTCTTCCGAACCAAAACTGCAGAGACTGATTCACCCCCCCCCCCCCAGTGACTTACCTATAACAATTTGGGACATAGTACACAGGAACCTGTGACCACAGCTCATCGGAGGTTCTGCGCTCATAATCCCTATGCCTCCTACTCCAGTGGTGACACCCCACCCCAAGATAAGCATAAGGCTGATTACCCTTGGTGGAATGTACCTTTTGAATGCAAAAATATTGTTCAGTTGATGGTGCATTAGTGTTTGTAAATATTTTCTGCTAATCTACCTTTGACTTGGGGGAACCCAAGATTTTCAAGTGGGGGGAGAGTGTAGCTCCCACTGTATTTCATGTAGAAGTAATAGACTGTAGTTTTCCATTACACCACAAGGTGGAGCTCCTGTTCAGGAATATAAAAGACCATTTTGAAAGTGAAAAAAGAGACTTGAACATTAGCTGAAGGAGGGAAGACTGAAACATGTAGCTGAAGGGAAAAGGGCCTTACAGTATGACTCGATTTTCTTTTCTAGTGCTTTGGGACAGGGAAGTGAAGTAGCAGATTGTGTCTGGCTCTGGCTGAAATCCTGGATGATGGTATTTTGTGGAATCAGGAGAGAAGTCTGAAACCAGTAGCTCCACGCCTGCTATGATTCAGCAAGAAATAGAGTTCCCGTGGGCCTAGTGCCAAGAAGCCATAGATGATTACCAGAGTTCTGGTAGGTGACTTTCTATTTTTCCCATCAGAGGAACCACGGCGCCTGGCCACTAGGATATTCTCGGCAGAGTGGTGAGAGGCTCTGGCTGTCATTTTTATATTTTTATAAGATTGTGGTCCCCCCAAATGCTTTGTGGATTACAAACAACTGGTATCCATATGAGCTCCAACTTGGGCCCCATCATGCCATTAGCAAGACTGTAAATATTCACTGGCCAGTGAACAGGGTATAATAGAATGTTTTATAGTTGGTCTGTTTAGAATTGATCAAGGGGGTAGAGGGTGTTAGTACTGCTGAATGACATTGCATTTTCTCTTATTTGTATTGTTGCATTATAAATCCTCATTGTTCAATGACATTGCATTTTGCTCATGTTAGTACTACTGTCTTCAAGAACTTTGCTGCTCAATGACATTGCATTTTCTCATATCTGTATTGTTGTATTATGACTCTTTTATTGCTTAATGACATTGCATTTTTCCCATGTTTGTATTGCTGCATTATAAAGTTGTACTGCTCATTCATATTGCCTTCTTTGTGCATGTTTGAATGTCAAGACTTTCTTCTGTTGAGTGTGTGTGTGTGTGTGTAAACTACATTGGAAACATTACCATAGGACCCATGGTAGTGTACATTTCTAAGTCTGCACTGGTATGAAAAGTTGATATTTTATTGACTCAGTGTTCTAGGAACTGATGATGTCATCTCTTTCTCTTTTTGTCCCTGTTATTGCAAATTAGTTTCAAAGATAAAACCTTATACATGCACCACCAAAAATCTGCATTTTTCCATTATAGTCTATGGCATGCAGAATCAAAACAATAGCAGGGAACAGAGGTTGCTAAGGGGAAAGGCTCTGGTGTAGTGCTGTAACTAGTGTCTAAGGCAGTGAGGTATGCTATTGAGAGAAATTTACTGAATCACAAAAAGGAGACAAGTGCCAAGCTGCACCTAACTGTGTAGGAGCTATAAGGCAGTGGTGTAATCAGCAGAAGCAGCTGACATGAAAAGGGGTGTGTTATTCTTGGTGTAATGACATTGAAGCTCCATGGCTCCACGTCGAGCTTAGCTAAGCACAGCTAAGCAAGGGTGTGTGTCTCAGGCTGTATTGACTTATTCCATGAAATGAAGAGCGTGTTTGTGTCCAGGGGAGGGTCATTTCTGCTTCAAAGTGTTTACTTTAGCTAAACAGGTTTGCGCAGCTCGCAGGTCTAAAACAAAACAAAATTAAAAAAAAATAACAGAAGTAGCAGGACTGTTTACATTTGGGCACCGGGTTTGTGTGGCGCACCTCGGGGCTTAAAAAGAGGGAAATGGGAAGGGAAAAAAGAAAAAAAAAGGCAAATAGCAGAATAAAAGCAATCAAGTACAGATAAAATAGCAAGCAGGGGAAATTTATCATAGCCAGCCAATCATACAGGCAGCATCTGCAGCACAACAGTATAAACTGTGCAAACACCTTTCAGTCTGGTTTTCCTACAAACCTTGCACCATTAGTGCACATCTGAGGGGGAATTTTAACCAAAAATATGTTAGGGGCTGCTGTTGCTTTGATCTATCAGTATGTGCTAGAGACTGAGGGCAGTGAGGAGGATAATGCTGACAAATGCCACAAACTGAGGAGGAGGAGAAGAGTGTTCAGACCCAGGGTAACCTACCAGGGCCTACATGATCTGGAGATAGTAGAGCACTGCAGGGTGGACAAAGACCTGCTTCAGCAAATCATTGATCTGTGCTGGTCTCAACTCAGACCCAGAGCCAACAGAGGGGAATAGCAAGGTATGTGTAGCCTTAAGAATACTAACTACATGTACTTTCCAAAGACCTACTGGGGACATGATGGGGGTCTCACAGGCATCTGCATCCGGAGTACTCCACCAGTTCCTGGATGCCATGCTACCACATGCCAGTGAGCACATTTACTTCCCCAACACCTGTGAAGAGAGGACCAGCAATATGCATTTTTTCCACCATGTCGCAGAATACCTGGAGGTACTGGGTGCGATAGACTTCATGCACATCCACATCAAAGCACCACCCAGTGAACAGGGTAGGGTCTACATAACCCACAAGGGTTTCCCCTCCTTCAACTGCCCGGTCATCTGCAATGCCTAGGGTATTATCATGAATGTGTGTGCTGGCAGCCCTGGAAGCTATCACGACTCCCACATCTGGCATTCATCACAGCTGTATCAGGCATTTGTCAGGGGGGACATTCTGTATGGCCATCTGGTGGGGGATGCTGGCTATGTACTGGAGCCATGGATGATGACAGCCATCAGAAATGCACACACACCCACTCAAGAATGTTATAATAAGGCATATTCACAAACCAGGATCATTATAGAACATGTGTTTGGGATGCTCAAGTTACAGTTCCGCTGCTTGACATATCTGGTGGAGCCTTGAAGTACTCTCCAGCCACATGTGCACACATGTTCATAGTATGTTCCATGCTACACAATATGATCCTGAGGAATAGGCTGCAGCAGGAACAGAATGGGGAAGGGATACACAGCCCCCCACCATTGCCAAGGTCTCCACAGGCACAGAGGGACATGGAGGAGGAAGCCTCTGAGCCTGCTCTTGTAGGTAGATGGAGGCATAACCAGTATGCCCAGACCTGGGCAAAGAGGCAACACATAGCACACACACTGACACTGTAGGGACCCAGGGACAGACACCTCTCTCTGACTCGCACACGTAAAATGGATGACACACACATCACACTACCTGTAGCTTACCCTGTATAGGCAGTGTACTGCGTGCATCCAACAGAGTCAGCCCTCACCCACCGTCCCCACAACTGCTGCAGGCACAAGGTAAGTCAGTGTTCTAAGCAATAAATGAATGGAGTATTGTGCTCTGGTAGCATATCTATGGTATCGCTGCATGCATGCAAGGGAATGAGGTGGCCTACTTGGGTAGCAGCAGACAAATAACAGCTATGTGGGACACCAGGAAATGTCTGCCCAGTACTGGCTTCCCCACACTATGCAGTATTATCCAAGGTGACAAATCCCACTCCAGTATATGCGGGAGGCCAGCTAAGGGGGGGGGGTCATAGGTCACATGCATGGATGTCAATGTTTGGATCCCATACTCACCCCTCAGACTCACCCAGCAAGTCAGCCATAGAAAACCATAAAGGAATGTCTGGCAAAGGCCCATAATGGTGACAATAATGGAATACCCCTTACAGACATACACAGTGATATCATAGCAGGCCTTCCAGTTGCAGTAGGGCTCTGAAGGGTAAGAAGTCTGAAACTCAATTGTATGCCATTACAATATAACCTGTGTCTTCTAGTGATATGCCTCTATTCTCCAAGACAGGGCACAATACTATGCTAAATGGAACCAAAATGTAAAGCCAATAGCAGCACAGTATGTCCAAATGTGTAGCATTGACAGGTGTGCCCCCCACACCCATATTCTTATAGAAATGCAGTAACATTTAGCTTTGTAGGGTAATAGCAGCAGAGCACACATTGCCAGGGATGTCCCAATCAACATGATAACTTGTTACATGTCCACAATATGCAGGGGTCAATGATCTATGTATATGTATGGGAAATACTGTCAGGATGTGGCCAACACTTACTCCCGGCTGTTATGTCTTAGTGGTCTAGGTACAGTACTGTGGTAGACAGGGCCATGTTCCAAGAATCGCAGTGTCAGCTATTTCACATATCAGCTACACCTACTGTGGGAGTTGTACACATTGTCCAGATGTCAATATCCATTACTGCCAGTAAGCTAGACAGGTCATGGACAGGGGGCCACACATATGAACAGTACACAGGTCGGTGTAACCTACACAGTGCCTAACATACCTCCCAACTGTACAGACCTTTTGCAGAATGTACAGAGATTTGCATCATATTTGTGGTGTCTCTATCATGAAATAGTGGTTGTGTGGCAAATCATTGGCAAACCACGAAAGTCTAAAGTTAGAAAATAATGACAGATTGTAGTGTCTCAGACCTCACACCCTATGGAAAATCCATGTGAATGCAACATTGTATCACCCTTCTAGGTTTGTAAGGCCAATAGTTAAAATGGTCTCTATATTTAGGCCTTTATCACCCAATTACTTATGGCTTTGTCCAGATGTCTGGCTCTCATACGTAGAGAGGTACTTGAAGGTCAGTGTACTGGCAGGTCATAAAAGGCTGCCACCTTACTGTGTCAGCACTGGTAACATGTCACTGGCCAACGGCCATACTCCTGGAATGGCATGTTGTCACAGAATGAGCACAAGTATGCCTTGTATATCTGTTCTGCTTGTCCAAACACTGCATTTGCCTGCAAAGTATATGCAAAACAAGAAGAGGTCATGTCAAAACATCAATGTCAGACAGTGGAGAAGCAGATGTCACACCCATAACAGAAAGCCAGCAAGTTACAAACTGGTCCCCCAACTGTCTATTTATGGCAGAACCATATCAACACCCTGTCCCCATGTGTGGGCCTTCGTCTGACTGACATATGTGGGCCTGTCCAGATGTCAGACTCAGTGACAGTATGACAGCTAGGCCAACATGTAGCCACATAATAACATAGTAACACAAACTGTCTGAGGACCCCCACAGATGTAGTGGTGCAATGATGGACAACCTGCCAAATAGGTACGCTCAGAAGTGTGTAGTCCATAACCTTGTGTGTGATGTGATGCCATTTACCATGCTCACACCAGAATTACAAATACATAACAGCAGCCACTGTGGGCAAAGCCTGTGACTGGACTATAGAAGGATAAAGAAACACACAGAAGAGGGAGGGGAACCACTGGCCAGACAAATGGAGAAAATACACACCAGAACACATTTTGCAGTAACATGGGTGCCCTGCAGTGTATGGAGTCAGTAAGCATCACCTGAAAATACACAACACACACCCACATAAGTGGACGTCCACAACAAATCAAACCCCAAGTAAAGGACACCTCAAAAGTAAAAACACATGAGAACTTCCTAAACCTACACACCACAGACCACACATGCACCACACACCAGGGTCCTAAAGACACTAAGACCTTATCATACACACAACATATTACTCATAGAAAACTCCACTGTGAGATACACAAATGTGCCACACACCAGGCAGGATAAGGAGAAAGTCACGATTACTTGTTTGCCAGCTGCCATAAATTGCCATATCACACATAGGTTCATAGGTTCATAGGTGTCCACAAGGCTAATGGCCCTGGAGCCTTTACAAGCCTAGCCCATAGGATTACCCTGGCATCGTGCCACCCAACCTTACTTCCCAGTGCCTCTGTTGAGTAAAGCCACTGGAATGATCCCTGGGGTGAATTTTCTATTTCCCTTCCACTCATCAAGATTTCTCTTGAAGAAGGCCAGTGAGGTGCTCTGCTTCACATGTATGGGAAGTTTGCTCCATAACATGGGCAGTCTCTGGGTTATGAACCTGTCCCTCCAGCATGTTCTGTTGATTGTGATAATGAGGTTGAGGTCTCTGGAGCTTGTGGCAGAGAGGGATTGAGATTTCTTTAGATGTAGCATTTCTAACAGAGCTGGGTCAGACATGGCTTTGTAAGTCAAGCAGAGATCACCTCTAAGTAGGTATATGAGACAGAGAATAGTTGAAGGTTCTTTAGTCTGTCCATATAGGACAAATGTTTAAGGCCTAGGATCCTCTTCATGAGTTACTTTTGTGACCTCTCCAGTTGTTGCAGGTGTTTAGCGAGGTACATGCCAAATGGGGCATTGTACTCAATGATTGGCCTAATGAGGGAAGAGTAGAGGGAGACAATGACCTCTTTCTTCCTGGATGCAAAACCCTTAGTAATGAGATGTGCCACACAGAAGGACTTTCTGACCCCAGTGGCAATGTGGTGGTCAAAAGAGAGGTTGCTGTCAACCTGTGTTCCCAGATCTCTTATAATGCCTTCTGTGTTCAGTTGACTACCATCGATGTGGTAATTCATGGGAACCTGTTTTTCCCAAAAGGGATGATGAAACCTTTTTTGGCATTGAGCTTAAGGCCATGGTTCTGACACCAGTTGGCCTCAGTGAGGCCTTTCAGTAGGATGTCAACATCACTTAGGGAGTTAATAATAGCTTTCAACTTGCAATCGCCTGTGAACCTTGTCAGCCAGAGTCCCTCCGTGTTAGCCTGAACTTCAGAGAAGTAGATACCAAACAGGAGAGGACCCAGGACCGAACCTTGTGGGACTCCACTCATGACTGGCCAGCAGTCTGACTTGGAGTCAGCTACTTTCACACTGTGGGTTCTACCTGTGAGCCAGTTTGCAACCCTGTGCAGTCTGCATGTCTTCCCTGTGGTCACGTGGGTTTCCTCTGTGTGCTCTGGTTTCCTCCCACATCCCAAAGACGTGCTGTAGGTGGATTGGACACTCTAAATTGGCCCTAGGCATGAGTGCATGCATGTGTGTGCCTTCTGTGGAAGGTTGGGCACTGGGCTGGCAAATCAACACAGTAAAACTCCATTGCCAATCACGAGCAGGCAGGTGATCTGCTGTGGTGACCCCTAACCGGGAAAAGCTGAAAGAAGAAGAAGAATAGTGATATAGGGGTTGATGCCTAGCTTAGTGAGCTTTTGTGTGAGTCCTAAGTGGGGAATAGTATCAAATGCCTGAAACCATGCTGTATCAACTACCTTGCCTTCATCCACAGCTCTGGTGACTGACTCAAATAAGTTGACCAAGTTGAGCAGGCATGATCTAGCCTTCACAAAACCATACTGTGTGGGATCCAGAGTTTGGACATTCCCTATATCCTTGTTTATTAGGTCCATGATGATGCGTTCCATAGCTTTGCATATCCAACTTGCCAGGCTAATGGGGTGATAGTTTCCGGGGTCTGTAGCCACTCCCGCTTTGTGGAGAGGGATGACTGTAGCAGTGCACCATTTGGTAGGGTCAAAGCCTGCAGTGAGGCTGTGATTGAACAGGGCACACAGGTGAGGTGCCAGTTCACTCTGTAGTTCATGTAGAACACAGCCAGCAATATTGCCAGGTCCCACAGAAGATGTATTCTTGGCCTTCGACAGTGCTGTTTAACCTGCATAGTAGTAATACTGGGAGCCTGGCAATCTACTGGTATTGTGACTGGTCCCTTGGAGGGGGACAGAGAGGTAAAGTTGGCACTGAATCTGTAGGCCAGTATATTGGCAATATCTGTTGGCTCGGTATAGGAAGTACCATTGTGCAGTAGCTCAGAGAAAATCTGGGTATTGCCATGGAGATTCTTTGCATAACTATAGAAGGCCTTGTGGTTGTCTTTACTATCTGCTGCAATTCTGTTTTCATAGCTAGCTTTAGAGGATTTGATGAGGGATCTCAACTTTTTGTTGAGGCTGATATGGAAGTTTTTCCAATCTTGAGATTTCACTTATTCCGCATCAGTTTCCTCCTTCTGTTGTAGAGTTTGTTTATGGCAGGGGATCACCAGATTGGCTTCCTTTTTTTGAGGAGAGTGTCTTGGTTCTATTGTGTATGGCGAGATCCATGTATTTGTGTACATGTTCATACAGTGCATTGGTGCCTGATTCAGCGGTCATGCAACTGACCTCCATTTGCATGGGTGCCGTGACGTTAGCCACCTCTATTTGTAGGAACTCAAAGTTAGTTTTGGAGAAGTTTTTCATGGTGGTTACCTTTATGGGTGTGGGGGGGGTGGGGGGGGATGTAGATTTCCAAGGTGATTAGTATGTGGTCGGATCTAACCAGGAAGGAGTTGACTATTGGTGTAGAGCAATGGTCGCACATGTTAGTAATGACCAGGTCAAGTATGTTGCTACCTCTAGTGGGGGGAAGAATGAGCTGGTCCAGGGCACTGGAATTAATGAATTCCAGGAAAAGTTGGGCAAGTGTATCGGTACATGAGTAGTTTTCCCAGTTAATAGAGGGGTAGTTGAAGTCGCTCAGTATGAAAGTGTTAGGTTGGATCCTAATATTCTGCAAGGTGCTTAGGAATGTGGAGTGTGAGTCTTGGGACATGGTTCAGGATCTATAGCAGGCTATGACGTGAATCGCTGTCTTACCCAATGTTAGCTGCACCGGAAGTATCTCCGATACATTATGTTGGGCTACCAGTCTAGAGGTGTGCACATCTTTTATGAATATGGAAACACCACCAACTTTGGAGCTTCAGTCCAAGTTCTGGGGCCGAAAGGTGTGGAATGAGTTATAGCCTGGTAGTGCAGGGATGCTTTCTGCTGCCTTGAACCAGGTCTCTGTTATGGCACAAATTTCGATGTTCTCCATTTCAAGGAGTGCTTTGAGCAAGTGCATTTTGAGATTTAGACTTCTAGCATTGAGCAGCATGACCCTCAGATTGCATTTGTTTGTAGCTGTTATGGTGGTAATTTGGTCTTTGGAACACTGCCTAAAAAAGGCACTATAGGGTTGTCAAGAGCCTTGGCCAGTATCCAGAATCCCAGGGGTGACAGATGCAGGCCATCTCTGGCAAAGCATCGAGGTCTGTCAGTCATGTCATCCCAGGGAGACAGATACTGGATCCCCTTAGAATAACACCAGAAACTTAGACAATTGTTGAAATCAATCATTTTCTGATTGTACTGTGGTATCATTCTGGGTGATGGTAGGATGCTGCTCAGGGGTAGGGTCATACCTGCCTGGGCTACATAATCTGAGAGCTCCTGCATGTCTCTTTTCATGTAGTTCAGGGAAGTACGTCTCAGGTCATTCATATCCACATGTACAATGACAGAGTCATATTTGCACAAGTTGTTCATGGACCTGTGTGCGTGCTTTATGTGGTGGATCCTGGTGCCTGATAGGCAGTGGACTGTTACTTTCTCCTTATTCAACCTAGCGAGTGGGACATCAGTGTGCCTCAATATCAAGTTACCTATGACTAGTGTGTTGGGCATGTTGTTTTGCCTTAGGGGCTTTGGTTGAGTGGCACACTGTTTAGGAGAGTTATGTGTCTCATGATTAGTGTTGTGTTGTGGTGGTCAAGTGCATTTCTGCCTTGGAGGTCTCTGCTGTTTGGGTAGGTTTTTATTGTGAGCCTCCGCAAAAGTGGGTGTGCGGTTTGTGTTTTTATGTGAAGGCAGTGCTGGTGTGTGTTCTGGAGGACTATGTGCTCCATGGGGTGTGGTGCAGGTGCTGACCTTCTCCTCTTGACCACCTATTGCTGGCGCCATGTCAGACTCAAAGCCTGTCACAAGTGGTGTCCCACAGGGCTCAGTCCTGGGCCCACTCTTGTTCGGCATCTACTTTTCAGAAGTACAAGCAAACACAGGAGGGTTATGGATGACAAAGTTTGCAGATGACTGCAAACTTGGCGCCATAGTTGAGAACACATCTGACACAGATATCCTTCAGAAGGGTCTTATAGAAATGGATAACTGGTGCCAGAGCCATGGCCTAAAGTTAAACGCCAAAAAATGCATAGTCATACCCTTCGGGAAAAACAAGGTTACCCCTAGCTACCATATAGGCGGCAATCCACTAAGCACAGAAGAGGTTATCAGGGATCTGGGGACCCAGGTTGACAGTAACCTTTCGTTTGACACTCACGTTGCCAAAGTAGTTAGGAAGACCTTCTACATTGCCCACCTGATCATGAAGGGATTCACATCTAGATCAAGGGAGGTCATCGTCCCCCTGTACTCATCACTCATCAGACCAATGATCGAGTACAATGCCCCATTCGGAATGTATCTGACCCGACACCTGCAGCAACTGGAAAGGCCCTAAAAGTTCCTCACCAAAAGGATAAAGGGTCTCAAAAATATGTCTTATGCTGCCCGACTGAAGGAACTCCAGCTCTATTCAGTCGCCACCCTGCTCAGAGGTGACCTGTGCCTGACATACAAGGCCATGTCCAACCCGGAATTGATGAACATGCTTCACCTCAAAAAATCTAGATCCCTCAGAACTACAAGGGCGGGAGACTTAAACCTTGACACGGTTATTAATAGGACGTGCTGGAGGGACAGATTCATCACCCAGAGACTCCCTATGCTGTGGAAAAAAATCCCGGTACATGTGAGGCAGAGCACCTCGCTGTCTTTGTTCAAGAGTAATCTTGACCAATGGATGGGAGATCGCAGATATACCCCAGGGATTATCTCAGTGTCACTGCTTGACAGAGGCACAGCAAAATAATGGGCATAGTATCCTTCAAACTAAAGGGGTGGCGAAAGCCACAAAACTCTGGGCTAGGCTTATAAATGCCCTTGGGCAGATAGCCTAGTATGAACCTATGAACCTATGAACCTATTCCGGTCTTGGCTGGAGAGTGCATGGCTTCCAATTTGGCTATATTAAGTGCATCTCTCGCAAGTCTGAGTGTTGGGAAGTAAGAGGAGAGGGTTGTCAGTGTACATGAGGCAGTTGCTACATTGCCTCAGGATGCTCAAGTTCACCAGGTTAATAGGGGAAAGCACAAGGAACTGACCTTTAGACATGCCTGGAGGGATGGGCATTAATAATAAGTACTGGAGCTATTTCCTTGTGGAACATTTAGTGCTGGTAGCAATTTGTATGCTACAATAACTGCTACAAGAAGTCTGGTAAAGTGCTAGACTAATATACTAGTAAAAGTGCAGGAGAGGAGAGAACTAGTAGATCTAAAGGAAATATTGAAGAGCAGACTTTGGCACTCCTCAGAAGCTTACAAACAGTCCTGGATACAGCAAATCTGTATCTGGACTAGACTAGTTACAGGAAAGGTGGTAAACAAGTACAAACACGGGCTTTTAAACCAGAAAGTTGAAAGAGATGGAAAAACTACTAAAACAGCCAATAAACTACAATTTCTGGGCCAGAAGCCACTCCTCTTGGGGTAGATAGGCACTCAAGTCACCCCACAACAGGTACAGGTATCACACTAGCCTGGTCTATGGCTGTGTGAATGATGTCAAAAGTACCTCATGGACTATAGAAAGACAAAAATTATGCAGCGTGCTGAATATGTGTCCCATGCAGGTATGTCCCTAGCCATAAGCAGCATCCTGCTGTCACCGAGAGTGATGGATCAATATGAATAGAAAGTATCAGTAACACCTGACTCACTTACCATTGTCACCCCAGGGGGATCCACTGCCTGGCAGCCTGGGAACATATGAGTGACCAAATGCACTGCCTTGCTACAGATGGCCTGCATCAGTCTCACATGGCCTATAGGCCTCTGGCAAAGGCCCATGCCTTACCCATAGTGCCATTGTAGGAAATGTTATAGGGGCCATACTACCAACATAACACAGTCAACAAAATGCAACTGAAAGGCCATGCCACTAAATGCTAGTAGCATACCTCTCAACCTTGTAGAGCAAGAAATCTAGACAAAGCCATACATAATGGTGGGATAATGGCCCAAATATATGGACACTTGTGAAATAATGCTCTCATAATGTTAGAAAGGTAATAGAATAACAGATGGGTTGTGTAGTAGTATGGATGTCATGAAGGGTGTGAAGTCTGAAACTCTACTGTTCATCATTATTCCCTAACTGCAACCCTGAGTGATATGCAACAAACTTGCTAGAAAACTACAATGTTAAGGGAAACTGACCAGATATATAAGGAATTAATCTGGATAATCTGTGAGAATCCGTACAGTTGTGAGGTATGGCCACACCAGAATATGACCTTTCAGGTAAGAAGAATACCACAAGGGTGGCCATGGTGGTGCAGCGGTTAGCATTGCCGCCTCACAGCAAGAGGTTCTCCGGTTCAATTCTTGGCTGGGTTGCCTTCTGTGCAGAGTCTGCATGTCCTCCCTGTGGTCACGTGGGTTTCCTCTGGGTGCTCCGGTTTCTTCCCACATCCCAAAGACATGCAGTAGGTGGATTGGATACTCTGAATTGGCACTGGGTGTGAGTGTGTGAGTGTGTGTGCTTTCTGTGGAAGGTTAGGAGCCAGGCTGGCAACTCGACACCATAAAACTCCACTGCCAATCATGAGCGGACAGATGATCAGCTGTGGCAACCCCTAACCAGGAAAAAGCCAAAAGAAGAAGAAGAAGAAGGTAATAAGAATACCACACAACCAGAAGATCCCCAGCAAATATATCACCAAGGTGCTGGACCTCTTACATAGCTTCAGCAGTCAATCGGCTGTAGCCACACTTCCCAACTGGCAGGATTCTGCAAGAATGTCTAGCCTTTGCCTTATAATATTGGTCTGTGCATAATCCATCTTGAATTTCTCTGGTAAATAACTGTGATGATCTGATGATATCTGTCAGTAGGTAATGACACAATACATTACAGTGTCAAACATTACATAAGTCAGCAAATGTCTGCTAAAACAAACCCTGTAACTCAAGCAACTCATACATTAATAAGAGCAATAGTGACAGTATCCCCCTATGTCTCTGCCATTGTTTTCCCATATTGGCAGCCTATCTCCAGATATCCTGCACAAACAGGTTGCAAGGTATGGCTGTAGCACACAACACCCTAGACTGGAGTTATAACTATTCCTGGTATGGATTCCCCACATTTACTATAGAAGGTCATACTGAGCATTCTCCAACACCTAGAGAAATAAGGCCCATGACTGAAACCACAACGGACTATATGTATTTGTATTGTGCAGATGTCTTTGCATACACACAGCTATGTACACCTAACTGTCTCCACATACATCCATCATTCAGGATTACCCACAGCCAACTGTAGGTGGCCCTTATGTGGTATTTCTGCATCTGTTGTGTGTGATACACACACACACACACACACACACACACACACACACACATATGGCAACATATTACAATATGTCAAGCATATGCACACATAGATGTGGGGAAGAGAGAGACAGACAGTGACAATGAGACACACAGGGAGACACACACAGAGAGTGAGTCATACACAAGGATACCCTGAATGGCATAGAGTGATGTCCTGCAGACTACTAGTTGTAACCACTGGCATGTGCCAGCATGAAGATGAGATTCATTGTCTGATGGTACTGAGGTGGGGGTTGTAATATCACATCACCTACCTTTGTGTGTGTGTGTGTGTGTGTGTGTGTGTGTGTGTGTGTGTGTGTGTGTGTAGGTCTCACTATTATGATGCCTTACCCACCCAGTACATTTCCCATTGCCATACTTTACAAGATCTGCTGATGTCCTTCACCTTAGAAGTACCTTTAGACTGGCTTCAGTCCTGTAAGCTCTATAGCATGTATGATAACTGTGTAACACTATAATACAAATAATTAGATAGGTAGGTCTTCTAATCACAGTCCTGGCATATGTAAGTGTGTGGGGGGTGTAGGAATAAGTGTTTTATTCCTTTCCCACTCAGTACACTTCCCATTGCCCTATTTCACAAGATCTACTGATGTCATTCACCATAGAAGTACCTTTGGACTGGCCACAGCCCTATAAGCTCTGTGCTGCATGTGATTAATGTATAACACTATAGTACAAATAACTAGGTAGGTAGGGGTTCTAATCTCAGTCCTGGCAAATGTAAACATGTGTGTTTGTAGGTTAAAGATTTCGAGCCCATGCACACCCAGTGCATGGGCTCCAAATCTGAAGCTATTAAAGTGCATGCTAACTCAGAAAACATCATTCTCAGAACTGTATGTCACACAGTTTCACTGTACTTTTCTACAGAGTATAAGAAGAGAAGTTCAAAGAAAAAAACAACCATTCTTTCAGTCTTTCATATCAAAGCTTGTCTAGCATGACATATCTGCATCACTGAATTGTATTATTATAATCTGTAGGACATTTGAGTATTACACTATAAGTGTTACATAATTTTGAGCTGAAAGCTCAATTAAGGCACAGATAAAGACCCTTAGCAGTGAACTGTGAAGTTATGACCATACACACATTGTGATGCTGAATACAGGCGGAAAATACTTTACCCTGAAGCAGCCCTGCTAATGTCACTCACCTTACAAGTACCTTAGGGCAACCTTTAACCCTATAAGCTCTGTGGTTTTTGTGATAATTGTGTAAAACTGTAGTACAAATACCTACTTAGGTATGGGTTCTAATCCCAGTCCTGGAAAGTGTGTGTTTCTAAGTTAAAGATTTTTAGCCCATTCACAACCAGTACACTTCCCATTGCCTTATTTTAGCAGTTCTGCTGATGTCACTCACCTTAGAAGTACCTTTGGTCAGCCCTCACCCCTATAAGCTCTGTGGCATGTGCTATAACTGCATAACAATATAGTACACATAACTAGTTAGGTAGGAGTTCTAATCTCAGTCCTGGCAAATATAAGTGTGTGTGTGTGTGTGTGTGTGTGTGTGTGTGTGTGTGTGTGTGTGTGTGTGTGTGTGTGCGCATGTCTATGTGTGTGTGTGTGTGTGTGTGTGTGTGTGTGTGTTTGTAGGTTAAAGATTTTGAGCCCTTTTACAACTAGTACACTTCCCATTGCCCTACTTTAGCAGTCCTGCTGATGTCAGTCACCTTAGAAGGACCTTTGTTCAGCTCTTAACACTATAAGCTCTGTGGTGCATGTGATAACTGCGTAACACTATAGTACAAATAAATAGCTAGGTAGGGGTTCTAATCTCAGTCTTGGTAAATGTAAATGTGTGTGTGTGTCTTTATAGGTTACATATTTTGAGCCCATGCGCAACCAGCACACTTCCCATTGCCCTACTTTAGCAGTCTTGCTGATGTCAGTCACTTTAGAAGAACCTGTGGGCAGTTGTCAGCCCTATAAGCTATGTGGCACATGTGATAACTTCATAACACTATAGTATAAATAATTAGTTCAGTAGGGGTTCTATTTTCACTCATAGCAAATCTGTGTGTGAGTGCATTTGTGTTTGTAAGTGTGTATATCTGTAGGTTAAAGTACGTTGTGGCCTTTCTCACACAGTACATCTCCCATTGCCATACTTTACAAGGGCTGGTGATGTTCCTCACCCTAAAAGTATCTTAGGACACCCTATACCCTATAAGCTCTGTGGCATGTGCAATAAATGCATAACACTGTAGTAGCAATAACTAGATAGGTAGAGGTTCTAATCTCAGTCCTGGCAAGTGTGTGTGTGTGAGAACAGTATGCTGTGTGTGTGTGGGAACCATATCCATTGGGGGTTGGTTTTCAAATTTGTGTTGTGATCCACCCAGTACTCATCCCAATGTCCCCTTTACAAGGCCCACTGTTGTCATCCACTATTGAGGTAGCTGTAGACACTCTGCAGCCCTATAAGCTCTGTGCCATGTGAACTAACTATGTAACAGTAATGAATAAATAACAAGATATGTGTGGCTTCTAATCCTGTGATACTATTCCCCACTCAGAAATCATAGAAAAACACACTCAGCTAGGCATCAACCCCTATATCACTAGATGGGTTGCAAACTGGCTCACAGATCGAACTCACAGTGTGAAAGCAGCTGACTCCATGTCAGACTGCTGACCAGGCACGAGTGGAGTACCACAGGGTCTGGTACTGGGTCCCCTCATGGTCAGTATCTATGCCTCTGAAGTCCAGCCCAACATGAAGGGACTTTGGCTGACAATGTTTGCAGATGACTGCAAGGTGGGTGCTATTAATACCTCCCCAAGTGTGTTGACATCCTGTAGAAAGGCCTCACTGAGACCTACGTCTGTTGTCAGAACCCTGGACTTAAGCTCAATGCCAGAATATGTACACCATCCCCTTTGGGAACAACTTGGTTCCCAAGAATCACCACATTGATGGTAATCCACTGAACACTGACATCGTTATAAGAGAACTGGGAACACAGGCTGACATAGAGTTCTCTGTTGACCACCACAGTGCCACTGTGGTCAGAAAGTCCTTCTATGTGGCACATCTCATAACTAAGGGTGTTGCATCCAGGAAGTAAGAGGTCATTGTCTCCCTTTACTCTCCCCTCATTAGGCCAATCATTGAGTACAATGGCCCATTTAACATGTACCTCACTGGACACCTGCAAAAACTGGAGAGGCTGAAAAAGTACCTCACAAAGAAGATCCTAGGCCTTAAACACTTGTCCTATTGGGACAGAATCCAATAACTCCAACTATTCTCTGTCTCATATTGGCTACTTAGAGGCGATCTCTGCTTGACTTACAAAGCCATGACTGACCCAGCTCTGTTAGGAATGTTACATCTAAAGAACCCAATCTATCCACACCACAAACCCCAGAGACCTCAACCTCATTTCCACAATCAACAGAACATACTGGAAGGACAGGTTTATAACCCAGAGACTGCCCATGCTATGGAATATACTTCACATACATGTCATGTAGAGCACCTCACTGGCCCTCTTCAAGAGAAATCTGGATGAATGGATGGGGAATAGAAATTCCTTCCTGGGGATCACTCCAGTGGCTATACACCACAGACACACACTGGGGACTAACATCAGGTGGCATGATGCCAGGATAATCCTATGGGCTAGGCTTGTAAAGGTTCCATGGCCATTCGCCTAGTACACACCTCTGAACCTATAAACCTATGGATTTCAGTACTGGCAAGTGTGTGTGTGTGTGTGTGTGTGTGTGTGTGTGTGTGTGTGTGTGTGTGTGTGTGTGTGTGTGTGTGTGTGCGTGTGTGAGCATTAGTGTGTATAAAAGTGTTTGTGAGTGTGTAAACATGTAGGTGAAAGTAGTTTGAGGCTCTTCTCACCCAGTACACCTCCCATTGCCATACTTTACAAGGGCATTTCATGTTATTCCCTTTATAGATACCTTGGGACACTCTTCACCTTATAAGCTCCATGGGCCATATCGTAAATACATAACACTATAGTACCAATCACTACGTAGGTAGGGGTTCCTCATCTGAGTCCTGGCAAATGTGTAAATGTGTATTTTTGTAGGATACAGTATTTTGAAGCCTCACTCTCCGAGTATACTGCCCATTGTCATACTTTACAAAGGCTGGAGAAGTTATTCACCTTAGAAGAACTGTGGGGCACTCTTCACTCTATAAGCTCCATGGTGCATGCAATAAATGCATAACACTGTATTAGTAATAACTAAATAGGTAGGGGTTCTAATCTCAGTCCTGGCAACTGTGTGTGTGTGTGTGTGTGTGTGTGTGTGTGTGTGTGTGTGTGTGTGTGTGTGTGTGTGTGTGTGTGTGCACGTGTGTGTGTAAGCTGTATCCTGTGTATGTGTTTGAGTGAAAACTATATCCATTGTGGGGGTTGGTTTTACATTTTTAGGCCATGGTACTCCCAGTACACATCCCAAAGGTCCATTTTACAAGGCCCACTGTCTTCATCAACCGTAAAGGTATCTGTTGACACTCTTCAGCCCAATAGAAACTATGTAACAGTATGGACTGACTAACAGGATAGGTCTGGCTGCTAATCTCAGTCCTGGTAAATGTATGTATGAGTGTATTTGTGTTTGTAAGTGTGTAGAACTCTAGGTTAAAGTATTTTGGGGCCATTCTCACCCAGTAGATCACCCTTTGCCATACTTTACAAGACCTGGTGATGTAGTTCACCTTAGAATTACCTTGGGACACTCTTCACCCTGTAAGCTTTGTGGTGCATGCGATAAATGCTTGACACTGTAGTAGCAATGACTAGATAAGTAGGGGTTCTACTCTCAGTTCTACCAAGTGTGTGTATGTAAGAACTATATCCATTAGGTGGGTGTGGTTTACAATTTTAGGCCATGGTACTCCCAGTACATGTCCCAAGGTCTACTTTATGAAGGCCACTGTTTACATCTACTGTAAAGGTATCTGTATATGCTCTTCAGCCCTATAAGTAACAGTATGAAATGAATAACATGATAGACAGGGCTGCTAATGTCAGTACTGACAAATGTGTGTGTGTGCATTGGTGTGTGTAGCAGTGTTTGTGAGTGTGTAGACTCATAGGTGACAGTATAATGAGTCCTTTCCCACCCAGTACACCCCCCATTGCCATACCTCACAAGGGCATGTGATGTATTCACTTTACAGGTACCTTGGAACAGTCATCACATTATCAGTTCCATGCCACCTGTGATAATGGCATAACACTGTAGTACCACTAACTAGATGGGTAGGGGTTCCAAAACAAACACTGGCAACTGTGATCCTGTGCACGTGCACATGTGTGTGTGTGTGTGTGTGTGTGTGTGTGTGTGTGTGTGTGTGTGTGTGTGTGTGTGTGTGTGTGTGTGAGACTGTGTGTGTGGGAACAGTATTCTCTGTGTGTTTGGGTGACACAATATCCTCTAGGGGTGTGGGTTCTGCCAATCTAAGGTGTGTTTCACCCACTACACTTACCATTGTCCATTTTTACAAGCGCTGCTGATGTCAACCACCATAGAATTACCCGTATACACCCTTCAGCCCTATAACCTCTGTGGCACATGCAGTAACTGTTACACAGACTTAAATAATACATATACAGCTGTACCTTGACTATGACTCGGTCGATGTGTTACCACTCTGCCATGCCCCTTGTTGGCAATGTCTGCAAGGCCACACCCTGCTGACATGCAGACACCTAGAACACAAACAGAATACAGCATGTGAGACTACATTCAGTCAGCGTTACTAACACCAATAATGCAGCATGGCTGGAAAGATACACCAACTCTGAAGTGTACCCATTACAAATGCCAGTTGACAGCACCTTACACAGCATTACATAGCTAAACTGTACTTAGTTTACCCTATGCATCAGAACCATATTAGCATGTCCCTGCATCAGTGGTATGGATGACAGGGATGTGGCACAGGTATCATCATATGCACTGGGTGTTGTGTGGGCTTGCCAAAGGCCTAGGCTGGACCATATGGTTGACATCATGTGTGTGTGTTTGGAGGGACATTCTATGAATCAGCCGTGCAGAGGTGGTGTCTGTGTGTCTGGAGGTGACCTGGCTGTGATTGCGATGTGTGTGTGTTTGTATGCACACCGTCACTTCATGTGGCTGTCCTACACAGGAGTATGTTGGACAGCTGTGGACCATAAATGGCAGGGTGTACAGTTCACCATCTCTGGCCACGGAGACATGAACTGATTCTGCTAGGGGTCTCACTGGCACCATTTCTAAAGCCAGATGCAGTACTACTCCCCAATGGTGACTGAGGTCTGCTGGATCTGTGTCCCTGATGAGAACAAACAGGACCACATGCCCATGGCCTGCTCCGCAGTTGTGAAGACAGCACCCGCCCATTGGTAGTGCTGGTGGTACTGCCACTACGGGAGTGTGAAGGTGGACGGCCACATAGACTCTTAGCTGATGTTGGTGCTGACCTATGTCCACATGGCTGATGCCCATCTCCCACCATACACTGCAGCACAGACATTCCATGGTCAAGGATTGTCAAGGTCTCACCCCACCGTCTATTCATGACCTCAGTATTTTGATGTGTGGCCTCAACAATGTCATGTATGTTGTCACATAAGCCAGAAAGAGTTGCATACAAGACCCTGAGTATTTGTCTGGTGTTGTGTTCACTACATGCCTGTGCATCCATGACAGCCCAAAACATGCATCTGGTGACACTTGCTGTGGCACTTGCGACAGCAACTTGGTGCTCAGTGGTCCTCCATCAAGCACCCCTGTCCATCCACCTGTGTGGGACCTTGCCTGCAATCTGGTTATGGCTAGTCTCTACACTGACACTTGCCATAGTCACCACACTAGCCTGTTCCATGCCACCACCCACCCACTGTCCATTATGTGTGGCTGCTGGAAATAAGGTATGTGTGGGCATTGTGACTGTGTGCGGGGACATTGTGGACAATTGTGGGATGCCAACCGATGGCACAGATTCAGCCCCTGACAACCCCACCTGTGCCTCACTAGGACCACCATCATTGTCAGAGTCTGCAGAGACACTGACATCAGATTATGAGCGGGATGGACCACGACCACCATGTCCACTTGTGAGGGGAAGACATCATATGTAAATGAATACCTGCACTATAACGCTTTCTGGTACACACACACACACACACACACACACACACACACACACACACACACACACACACACACACACACACACACACAAAACACACACGCATGCATGCACGTATGCACAGATGGACACAGACACATACAGGTGAGGTGCCACAGAGGCATTACACAGACCTCACAATTGCCAACTGGTGACATTAATGACACAGAGTCAGACCACAACATACACACCCTGGACAGGCCCTCAACATCATGCACTGCAGCTCTTTCCACTTAGTGTTACTATTAATATACACCTCTGAGATAAGCGAATAGTGTTAGTAGGTGATAGGTCTTCACCTAGCACACACTGCACACATGTACACATTATTGCTGTTCACCTATATAGACCAGTGGCAACTCCTACAGAACATACCTCTCAACTGTACAGAGTTTTGCTGAATGTCTAGATGTGTGCCTCATATTTTTGGTCTGTTCCTCATAAATCCTGTGTTTGTCTGACACATTACTGGGATAATCTGAGGATTGGCATCACTAATTAATGACATAATTTGAGTTGCAGACTTCAGGACCTGTAGTAAATGTATGTTAAAACAAATACGGTTACTCTAACAACAACTTTCTAAGATTACAGTGGATATAATAAGTGTACACACCCCTGTTAACATGCCAGGTTTTTGTGATATATAACATGAGACCACAGAAATCATGTCATAACTTTTCCCACCTTTAATGTAACCTATGACCGGTGGAATCCAATAGAAGAATATACACATTGATTATGAGTAACATATAGTAAATGAAATGCATACAATAGGCTGGTTGCATGAGTGTGCACACTCTTACTTTATTAAAGTACCTTTTGATTTAATTACAGCATTCAGTCATTTTGGGAAGGAGTCTATCAGCATGGCAGATCTTGACTTGGCAATATGTGTACATTCTCTCTTGCAAGAGCCCTCCAACTCTGTCAGATTGCGAGGGCATCTCTTGTGCACAGCCCTCTTCAGGTCACCCCACAGATTTTCTATTGGATGTAGGTGGGGGCTCTGGCTGGGCAATTCCAAAACATTGAACATTTTCTGGTGCAGCCATTCTTTAGTTGATTTGGATGTATGGTTTGGGTCATTGTCATGTTGAAAGGTGAAATTCCTCTCCATCTGCAGCTATCTAGCAGTCACCTGAAGATTTTGGGCCAAAAGAGACTTGTATTTGAAACTGTTTATAATCCCATCCACCTTGGCTAAAGCCCTGTTCCAGCTTATGAACAACAACCCCAAAGCAGGACACTCCCGTCACTGTGCTTCACCGTGGGGATGGTGTTCTTTGGTGATGCACAGTGTTGTTATTGCACCAACCAAACCTTTTGGAATTGTGCCCAAAAAGTTCAACCTTGGTCTCATTAGATCATAACACATTTTCCCACATGCTTTTGGGACACTTGATGTATTGTTTTTTTTCAGAATTTAGCCAGGCCTGCATGTTGTTCTGTGTGAGAAAAGGATTTCACCTTCCAACCCTACCCCATAAGCAAGACATATGGACAGGAGATTGTTGTCACATGTAGTATACAACCAGTAGTTGCCAGAGATGCCTACAACTCCTTTAGTGTTGCTGTAGGTCTCCTGGCAGCCTCCCTGACCAGTTTTGGTCTTGTCTTTTCATCAAATTTGGAGGGATGTCCACTTCTTTGCAATGTCACTGTTGTCCCATATTTTCTCCACCTTTTGATGGCTATCTTCGCCATGTTCCATGATATATGCAATGCTGTGGAAATGTTTTTGTACCCTTCTCCAGGCTGAAATCTTTCAACAATGAGATCCCTTTGAAGCTTTGTAAGCTCTCTGTGAACTATGGCTGTTGCTTTAGCAGGCAACTGAGTAAATGTCAGGAAAAGCCTAGTAGGACAGGTAACCGTTATTTGTTTTTAATCAAAGAGTCTCTGTAATTGATGGCAGGTGTGTACCCAAAAAGACATAATGCTGTAATTAAATCAAAAGCTGCTTCAACAAAGTATTAGCTTCAGGCCGTGCACACTTATGCATCTAGCTTATTGTACATTTTTTATTGTTCATACTTGTTCCTCTAACAGATTTGTTTGTTTTTCAATTGAATTGTACAGGTTATAGGTCACATTAATGGTGGGAAGAGTTGTAAAATGTTTTATTGTGGTCTCATTTTTGTATATCACAAATACCTGGCATTTCAACACGGTTGTGTACACTTTTTATATGCACTGTATAAAAGTACTTTTAAAATACGTTCCTAATTCTGGCCCTTTGTCCCCCCATTTTGTCAGTCTTTGTCCAGATTTCTTGCACTGGCAGGTTGTGAGGAATGCTACAGATACATTACATCTCCTGAAAATAGGCCCCTGTGATGACCACTTTGATGCAATGCAGTTAACCCCACCACAAGTGAACATGCACATATCGCAATATGGCTAAGAGTAACAGTTGTATGCATGGGAAAATGCATGACCTTAACATGCCTGGGGTATTGGTGAGCCACAACAGGACAATATCATATGCACCAGCTTAAGGCTGCTGTCCCACAACCAGACCAGAGGTACCTATGTAGTTGTGGGGGAGAAGTATTGTCAGCAGACTCACATGTGGCATTGCTACAAGATGAATGCTACTTTTCTGCACATGTACAGTACAAGCTCTGATACTATGTAATTTGCTGTCCTTCAGCATAGATGTGCACTTGTGTGCATTACAAAACCCCACCCACAAACCAGTTTGACCTGGTATATGCATCTAGAAACTCTACAGACGCCAGTATGACTACTGCAGTATTCAATTGATGTGCACTTGGACCTTATCTGGACACTCTTCACCTGTTGTCTGGGTGCCACCCAGCTCCACAACTTGTGTGTGTTGACTTTGCTGGCATGTAGTGGCTGCCCCAAGGTTGGCAACAAGCTCCTCCATTCGTGTAAGTGGGGCCTGCATAGCAGGATCCCCACCTGTGGTGGTACGGTCCCTGGCCACTGCAGCAGCCCTTTTCCAGGCATGGCATATCAGGTCAGTTACCCGATGCCTGACCTGATCGTATATGCGTCCATGGTGGTCCAAGTTGTTTACTCTGTGGACAACCTCATCCCACAGTGTGGTCCGCTCCAGCAGATTTTGTTGGCTACGGCCAAACATCACCCCATGTTGCTGGATTATCGTATCAGTAATGGTCACAGTTTCAGCTACAGTGTATGCTGGCTGTCTTGCACACTGCATTTCACCTGGAAGACATAAACAGGGAAACACATCACAGGACCTCATACATTGGTCAACATTATTTATAGAACCTGCATATCAACATTTCTTATCATTAGCCACCACTTATGACCACAGCATATCCCTGTTATCTATCAGCACAGTATGAACCTGCATTGCAGTCCTGGTCCTGATGTATCATATTCCCCCCCGTGAGGGCCAGTACATTGCATAACCCACCATTCATCATTCACCTTTGTGTAGAGGGATGACAGTGGCCATCTTCCTTGCAGTTGGGATGTCAGTGGTCCTCAGGCTTTGCTTGTGTACAGTGTGCAATGGAGCTGGGAGCATATACCTGAGTTCATGTAGGATGCAGACAGGGATGTTATCAGGTCCCATGGAAACTTACTTTTGTTGCCTTTGATTAAGCATTATGAACTTGCTCCCTGATGATGAGGGGAGGGGTGCGGATGCTGTGCATATCCACCTATACTGATGGTGGGACAGGAGGGTGATGTGTTCCCTTAACCTGTCTGCAGCGGGTTGGGCATAGCTATGCTGTGTGTGTATGTGGTGTGATTGACCACTTGTACAGGGTGGGTTGGGTTGTTGCCTCTGAGACTGAAGACATATGTGGAGACGGCCTTGTGATTGGTCTTAGTGGATGTGTCCAATTTGTACTCATAGTTAGCCTTACAGTAATTCTCCTGTGACCTTATATGCTTGTTCAGACACAGGTTGACTTGCTTCCAAGTTGGTGCCTGCTCCTACCTGGCCCTGTACAGCCAATATAGCAACTGAGTATGTGATTTGTGTATTGCTGCTGTCCAGCAAAGGAGATTACTCTACCTTGGTGGAGGCAGGTTTTACGAGTCAGGTATTGCTGAGTCCATACAGCTATGTAAGTGCTCATATAGCTGTTTGCAGTAGGCATGGACACAAGGTCATAACACAGTTGGACACCTCTCCATTTTCAACCTGATAATCATGCTTATTCTAGTACCCATATCTGTGTCAGGGCAATGCAACAACCAGCAGCTGCAGATATTTATGTTTGTTGGGTGCACAGAAACTAAGATTACACATGTGTACAACATGTACAGCTTATATACCTGATGTTTTGCATCTCATGTCTGTTGTTTTGATGCTTCCAGCTGCACCTACTCATACATACATGTGTACAGGTAATACCTGATATGCATTTCTGTTCAGTGTCAGTATGGCACTCTGTATTTACACTCTTGCTGCTCAATCATACCTCTCCACCTGTTAGACCAGGACATCTGGAGGATGACACACATAAATGGGGGGGGGGCAATGGCTCAAAATTAGTGACACTTTATTAATATTGCTGTAAGACACCTAAGTCAGTTGATAGCACAGTAGGCTTTACATTCACAGAAATACCCTGGAGGATGTCCAACACTCATATGTATGCTATTATGTTCTAATGTCAGTCTTCACAGATTTGCCCATGATTTGCCAGACATAACACAACTCTATGAGTAAATGACTACAAATATAAGGCACACATACAGTTAGTGTGCATAACACAGGACAGTTGAATGCATATACCCTGTATAGGTCTCTTAGATTTGTGAGACAAACATGTGTATCACAGTTGTATTCACAAGTAGCATATGGATATTTATGACAACCCACTAGCTAGCCTATTAGTGCCACAGTGAGTATTGTTCAACATACACTCCAGTAGTAGTCATATGTGAGCTGTCCTTTCCTGGGGTGATTCAGGGGCCTGAGCTGTGATGTATGTCACTGCAGACAGAACCAGATGCTATGGCCATAGGTGCTTAACAGCAATACATCAGTACAGCAAGTCTTGTTGAGACATATTTGTTTAGCATCCTACTTCCCATTATTGGATACCCCTACTGCATTCCATTGCATGCTTACTTGTTTGACATACCTTTTTTTCCAAGTATTGTTGGCTTTTGTTTCTGTTTCTGTCTCTGTCTCTCTCTCTCACTCTCTCTCTCTGTCCACACATGTAGAGGTATAGACCTGTTTTTCATAGACAGCAGCTTGCCTTTTGCAGTTAATGCTCATGAGCAGGTGATGGCCTGTGCACCAATCTGTATCCCCCACTTGCTAATTCCATGCAGAACAGCTGTGTTATTATTCCTATAGCCAGTAACATGGCCACACACTCCTATAATTAATTACTTCATGTGGGCATTGCTCCTTTTCCTTGCCTGTATGACGGACATCATGGCGGTGTATGGACAATAGCATCACAGAGGGTAGTTGGAAATACTTCTTACAACAAAAAATGTGGAGACAGCCCAACAAAATGGGGGAGAACGTTCCTGACTTAGGGACAGAATGTAAGTATTGCTGTTATATAGTTGGATTAATGCTAGTTTAACAGGATTTGTGTAGACATTAATTTTCTGCATGCTTTTAAGTCAGACAGTGTTATGTGGTTGACATAACTCTCAACTGTAGGGGTATCCGCAGAATGGCCAGAGGTCTGACTCTTATGTTTGGTCTGTTCCTCAGACAGTTTTTGTCCTTGGTAAATCAGTAGTATACGCTGGGGATTGCAGTCAGTAAATGTTAACATTCATTTGTGTTTCTGACTTCATATCCCTCAGAAAAGATATGTTACAACAACCCCTGTAACACCAGCAACTTTTTCAGTTTATAACAGCAATATTTCAAATATGCCCCTGTTTTTGGGCCTCTGTCCCCCAATTTTGTCAGGATTTGTCCAGATGTCATGCAGTAAGATGTTGATAGTTATGGTATATCATTATTTAGTGCCTTCATTCCTGACATCATCCCAGTGATGTAGCAGAATGCCAGATATGTTATGAGGAAGATGCCATATATATGAGGACAAAGCCTGGACATTCTGTGTGAATCTGTACAGTTGAGAGGTCTGTGTATGTCTGGTGACTGTTAACAGACTGTCAGGATTGTGTAGCAGTGTAGTGTGTAAATGTTAGTTGGGCTCTGTAGATGAGGGGGGTAGATGTAAGTCTCATGGCTCCTTTTCTATCTGACTGTGCATGCTGCTCCAGTTTCTGGTGGTCTATCGGCTGTATATGTTTGTAGGGGCAGACTGAAACATGTCCCATACCACGTCAGGATTCCTACTGTACTGTGACTTGGGGCACTGTATGTAGGGGTAGTGTGTGAGTGGCAAACATGATAATTTGTTCACACAGTCATTATACTCTACAGTTCATTTGGCTTAACAGTATGTCACTGTGACTGTGGTGATATTGGTTGTGGGTATGCACTTTCACACCGGTGTCTGATTTTCAGTACTGTTACATCCCTGTATTGCGTGATATTTTTGCAAATGCATATGTAATTCCCCATAGCTGATTTGGGGTAGTGTTGTGTCAGTCTGACTGTAGTTTGGATGGTGCTTGGTGACATGCTTAGCAGCTCAGTGTAGTTTCCCTAATGTCATGTTATGTCCAGATATGTGTTGGATGTCCTATTGTCTGGCTCATATCTTTGGTCTGGTCCCCATAAGTGTTGTGTATTTCTGAAAAATCAGTGGGATGATGTGAGGATTTAAATCCCTATCTAATGAGAAGCAACTGAGTCTTGCACTTGAGCTATTTCAGTCAATGTATGTTAGAACAGACGGTGTTACTACAGCAACTGTCTCAGCTTATCTACTCAAGTATTTCAGATATGTCCCTATTTTCATGGCTTTCTCCCCCCCACTTTGCCAGGATTGGTCCAGATTTGTTGCACTAAGGGGTTCTGAGCATACCGGTCAACTGGCCGGATTGTTGCAGAATATCCAGGTTTATTGCTCATATTTTTTGTCTGTTTCACAAATTATTTGTATTTCTCTGGTAAATCACCGTGATGATCTGAGAATTTCTGTCAGTACATGATGGCATACATTTCAGTTTCAGACCTCATATCCTTCAGAAAATGTATGCTGAAACAAACCCTGTTACTCTAGCAACTTTATATATTTATAATAGCGATATTTAAAATACATCCCTAGTTTTGGCCCATTATCCCCCAATTTTGACAGCCTTTGCCCAGATGTCTTGCACTAAGAGGTTGAGAGGTATGGTTCAGTGGTATGACTGCACTACATGTTATGTACACACACACATACACACACACATACACACACACACACACACACACTATCTATATATATATATGTATATGGGTCTACTTCAGAATGTCGACCATTCAGAATGCCGACTTTCATATGGCTGACATCATATGATCGACAGTCCGAAAGACTGACATCCTGAAATAGGACCATTTACCTACCTGTAAACACAGTAAAACTGTGTTATGCAGGGGGGCAAGACCCCTGCACCCCCCCACACCCCTTGCTACTTAAATATTCTCACTCTGAGATCGCATTACAGTGCAGGAAAGGGGAATCTCCCACTCCCGCAGTGTAGCGGGATCTCCTCTATCATTTGTCAGCCTTTCAAATGTTCGCTCATATGGTGTCGGCCATATGAGTTTCGAATATTTGAAAGTTTGAACAAATGAAGGACTCCCATATATATATATATATATATATTTATATATATATATATATATATATATATATATTTTTTTTTTTTTTTTTTTTTGAGTATATTTTTATATATATGTGTATCGCCAAACCTATATATATATATATATATATATATATATATACAGATATATATATATATAAATATATATATATATATGTGTATATATATATATATATATATATATATATATATATATATATATATATATATATATATATATATAAATATATAAAACCTGAGTGATCAAATGGTGCATTGATACAATGCTCTGACAATAGTGTACAGGGTCCTGGGTTTGAGACTTGGCAGCACTGATTATTTTGTTGCTAGGCAGAACAGTGGCTGATGGAGACAGAGTGATTAAAACAGTTTTAAGTGGGTTTGTATGATGCTAAGCGATGCCAAAATACGGTTAGCCGTAGAGATGCTTAATCCATTTTGGCTTCACTTAGCATCGTGCAAAATCACTTACTCCTGCTTACACCCACACTAATTTCTTTAAAAGAAAAGAAAATGGGGTGCTAGGAAAGTGGTGAAAAAGGGGCACACAGAGGGAAAACAATATGAAAGGTAGCTAGGGATGTGCAGAACGGGTGTAGGGAAGGTCCATAGCTGTCCATTTCTTATACAACAATAGCTGTGCATTTGTACAGAATTTTAAAGGGAATTTGGACACTCAAAACCCAGACAGAGAGTGGTGAGGTCAACAGGAATGTGTTGTCAAGTCAATTGGACTGGATTACATGTGTCCAGTGGACACGTGTGTGAAATTGACAGCTTTGTATGGGACAATATTTTTTTGGGACAGATGCCCTTTTTTTAAAGTGAGAGTGGAATGCTGGGAAGGATTGTAGGTACGTCTGGGGAGGTAGGTTGTGTAGGGAGATAGACAAGACAGACAAAACAGCAGACAGCTGCAGTGTATGACACATGTTGGGGGTAAACACCTTTGATGGAGAGAGTGGTTGGGAATCCGAAGCCCATAAACTCCCAAATGGATACAGTGGGACTGAGGTCACCACTCATGGGCAGTCACCACTGCACCTTCATGGTCCTGAAAGTGCCTGTACTGGGGGCTGGAAAGAAGAAGTGGCCTGCCCCTCGAGGTATGGCAGGCAGCACTCAATTCGGCACAGCTACCCATCCAGCTCTGCTCGGATGGCGCTGCACACCAAACCCCAAAACTGACTGTGGGTGACAGGCTCCTGTCCATGCCTGCTCTCGGGGGGGGGGCAGTCCCCATTGCCTGAGGCAGTTCCACCCAAAGGTGGTGCAGGACCAATGGATGAGGAAGTCCCAGTTTGGATCCCAGACATGCTGGGGCCCAGTGCCACTGCCAGATGAGGCAAGAGGGGCAGATCCGTCTGGATCTGCCTTCTCAAATGTGCTATGGTATTGAGGTTTTACAAAATAAATTGGTTAGTCATGAACAACACATTTCAAGATTAGTTATAACAGCATGCATGGGTGTTTCAATTAACTGCATAAACCAAATCTGAAATAATTGCATAGCAAACAGAACACATGCATAAATGGAACAACAGTATGCATCATAATAGCTTGCCAGTAACACTGATGGCAACAGGCCACCAACAATGGTATTTGAACAAGGTATGTTAACATGCAACCAATCAAATATATGAACAATAACAGAACACAAGTCTCAACATTAGGTTTGGAGAACAACATACCCATAGTATATGAATAATAATTATAGATGCAGATGAGGGGTGGGGGGAGAGACAAAAAGTCCATTAACAACTGTTTATCCTTCTATTTTCCACAACAGTACTGCTCAATACTCCGTGGGTCTGCCCTCACTTTACATCTACCTATGGCCTATAGCTTCTGTACCACAAACATACCTATTAAACTGTCAGCCTGGAATAGTACGGGGCAAACTGTGACAACTCTGGGTACATGACTAGAGGGGAATTGTACATGTCAGGGTTATGTATCTGCCACAGGAGGGGAACCCTAAACTACTGTTATGTGAGTGTGCGACTAGCATACTTCAACTAGTTTCCTATCTGTATCCAGGGTTATTGGCAGCAGTGACCACTAGCCATGACAGCATGACACTTATGAGACATGTATCAGGAAGTGTGCATGTTGTATGTACCTATCCTGCTGTCATTTGCAGGCATGTGGGGGGACAGTTGAACAGTTGTATACAGTTTATTAGTATACCCTTCATACAGCTACTACCAAAATTTTCTTACCCCTAAAACCTGTGGAGAAAATATATTTTAACACTACCTGACTGTTTTTACATATATTCCTGATTCCTTGTGTGTAGATATGCACATATCTTAGTACCACTCCCTGGATTCGAACCGTGTCTGGGTGTGCAAAATAATAAGTTATTTCTCATCACACTGAGCTACTGGGGAACTGCTGCTTTTTGGTTCACTGTTTTCTGTCTGTTAGTCTCTTGGTTAGACAGCTTGAACTTGCAAACAATCCTGTGATGCATGCATGACAGATAGTGTACTGTGCATTAATCCTTTGAATTACTACAATCTGGAAAGCAAAGGTTAACACAGGACTTTTATATATTGTTTTACAGCTCCATTCTAAGTCTACAACAACATATGAGAGTAAACAGAGTTTCTGTCATAAATGTTTATTTCAGATCAATCTTAGTGGGACATTCTTTATTTATTCAGTTAACACAGTAACAGTATACCTACTAGCACTGCACAATTAGTTATTTGCACAATATACTGCAAAATAGATTTTTACTTACCAGCCTGTCGACACAGCCTCAGCAGTCTGTCATCATGGACTTCAATGTTACTAGCCCTCTCTGCTACAGCTGTAGGGGAGAAAAACAAACATTATGTATACCTGTCTATCACATTCTCAAGCTAGAATGTGGTACACTTATTTCTGTGATACTTACAAACTGCTGGAGCACAGTTGTCCCTGGCATCTTGGATCCACTGGTCCAAGAGTGCCCCCTTCCTCTGCTTTAGGTCGGCATAGTGGTGCCGGACCTGCTCACCAGTTTGGTGGATGCCAGTAGCACTGGTGAGATCATGGGCGAGACTGTCCTAGGCCTCTGCTTTATACTGTGACCACTGGTACTGGCCCTGCAGAAGTCTCTCATCATGGTTACTTATGAGGAGTCCAGACATGACCCTGGACTCCACGATGTCCCAGCGCTGCAACCAAAAGAGCGAACCCTCATCTACACCAGCCATGGTTCCTGCACAGGTTGAACTATAACAGGTACTGGCTGTGTTCTCACCTGTGCAGTTTAAACAAGGCCATATTCCCACCCTTTGCTGTCATTGGTTGATTTTGAAAATGTTGAGCACAGCTTAGTAGTGCACAAACCTCCTAAGCCGATTTTAGCAATGCTTAAAGGGGAAATTATTGAGAACTACTTAACAGTGTGCAAATCCGCTTAGCTGAGCTGACTGCTGCTTAGCATTCACATCTAAGCATTGTTTAAACCAGCTAAGTATATCTGAGCACTGCTAATCATTCCTCACTTTTAATTTTTAGATATATTAGAATAATGACTTCATTCGGTAAGTGTATATGATTTACTTTATATGACAATCCCTCTATGTGCTTTCATTACATTACATTACCAAGGAGTGTGACTATACTGTATGGGACACTTGTGTATACCTGGGTGGTTTTACATGGTATATGCATTCACACTTCCATTTTAGATCAGCTACACTACCCTGGTTGACAATTATCACTTACTACATCATTTACAAAATAAACAAATAAATTTAACACTGCTTTCTTATGTAATAATAAAGTGCCTGTCTTGGTACTTGAACCATGAGTGCCTACATACAAAGCTGGGACACTAACTACTATTCTATCCCAGCATTAGGATTTTGGCTGTATGTTTTTATCTCCTCTGGAGTGTTTAAGCAATGCTGGGCAGAGGGCCATAACATGCACACCCGCTCAGCTACACTTAAACATCCCTTAGTATGGAAAATAAAAATTGAATTATTTATGACCTTGTACAGCTTTGTTACTATAGGAGGTTGACGGGTATGTGAGGCAGGCATCTAGGCATTCTGCAGACACTTGTACAGTTAACAGCTTTACCCATATGGCACTTTCAGATGGCAGACATTTCTGTTTCAGTCTTCATACCTTGTTGGAAGTCCATGCTACTGCAAACCTTTTATTCTGTCAGCTTCAGGTATGTCATTGCAATATTTAAAATGTGTCCCTATTTTTGTGGCTTTGTCCCCCGATTATTTATGGCTTTGTACTGCTTTATTGCTCTAGGAGGGTGAGAAGTATGTGAATCAAGAATCTAGCCATTCTGCAGACTCCTGTATAGTTAACGGCTATGGCATTACAGCACTTTCACATGGCAGACATTTCTATTTCAGTCTTCATACCCTGCGGGAAGTCTGTGCTACTGCAAACCTTTTATTCTATCACCTTTCAGGTTTGCCAATGCAATATTTAAAATGTTTCCCTATTTTTGTGGCTTTGTCTCCCCATTAATTATGACTTTGTACTGCTTTATTGCTCTAGGAGGGTGACACATACATGAGGCAGGCATCTGAGCATTCTGCAGACACATGTACAGTTAACAAGTATGGCCATACAGCACTTTTACAATGCAGGGGGTGTATGACATAACCCTGCAGAGATGTGAGGGCTTGATGTGGAATCCTTTCTACCTGATAGAAATGTCACATTCGGTCAATATATTTTCAGTAGCATTGTTAATTATCAAGACTTTGCTTTGGTCAAAAGACACTACAACCCAATTTGTTTCATGACATTTTCTTCAAGTATTGTTTCTTGAAACAATCTTTTTTTATAAACTGCTTCTGCCAGCTTTGCAGTTAAGCTCTGAACCACCACTGATGATATTTAAACATAATATTTAATATTTCTTTTACAGAAAAAATGGTTGATTTTGGGATAGGTTATTAAGTACTAAATTAATATTTCTGAAAGTTGACGGACTTCAGTCTTTTCCAGTGAATAACACTGCTGTGGTGGGTGGACCTGCACTGGATCATATTGAAAATGCAATCTTATTTCATTTTGAGAATCCAACTTTTCTTGTTTGCATTGCTTTTGTTTTTACTCTCAGGATATATGTATGATATGTATATCTTATGTAAGAGAAAATTGCATCATATAAAAGTTTAGGGGTAAGAGCTTATTATGCATTTCCAGCTGACAGTACCTTGATTACTAAACATCAGAAAATGACAAATTCCTGATTTATGTACCACATTAATAATAACCAGTTAACATTAGAAAATCAGTGACTTGATGAGAAAATAAAATTAATTAACTGATTTAATGATCTGTAGCTTGTATCCCATCACTGAAAAAATGCCCTGCAAATGAAACACAAAATGTGATTTTAGGATTACATAGGAGATGATGCTGTTCCTGTACTGTAAACTGTGAAATGCTGAATACTTTTATATTATTAAACAGAAGAGAGAGCATGTTTCATCTAGTTATCAAATAACATTATAAGAACAGGCTGAAATAAGAAATAATTCCAAATCTTGGGTTTCTTACTAGCTACACAGTGGTTTCAATATCCCCTGAGATCTCATAGTGTTTAAGCTACCAGACTGTAGATTTGCTGAGGAAGTAAACACCAGTTTTTAATGTTAAGATACATTAGTTCCAAAAATTAAGGACATTAATTATACAAGGCAATTACTCTTTAGGATGTAAAAGTAGCTAATTAATGTTTCTATTGCAGAACATCTTTAGTTTAAGTATTTTAGGGAAATGGATGCAGATAAATGTCAATAATATATGGTCTCTTGAGAGTTATGTTGCTTTATGCATTACTACTAAGCAAATGTGCTGAAAGTCAATCAAGGCTATATAAAAAGAAAAGACTGACAGCGAAAGCAATTCTGAGGGACTATGGGATACACATTAGGGAATCCATGAGTACTGAAATAGTTTAATAAATGTATTGCAGTGATAAAGTCAATAAGAAATGCTCGTGTTATTTAATTGTTCATATTAGTAGATAAATAGATAATATTAACACGTTTTTATTAATGCATGCAAAAAAGTCTGGACTGTATGAATGTATGAGTAAACCAGAAAAAGAGATGCCATCCTATATTATTCAATTTTGCATTACATGTTTCTTCATAAAACAGCCAGCATTATTTTGTGTTAAGCTATCACTTTGTTGCACAAGCTATGAATAAAATGAATCCCTGGACCAGTCCACCTACCTAGTTAACAAATAAAGAAAAATAAAAAAATGGTTTACCCTTTATGCTTCTGCAGAAACAAAAGCAAGTCAATTGCTTAACCATTTTCCTGCAGGCTACCTCATTTCAGTCACTCATTGCTTTCTGATGCTGTTTGGCCATTAGTTCAGACATGTGCATAACTATAATCGTTCTATTATACTTTTACTTGGCCAGCATCTAATTATTTTACTTTTTACTGTCAATAGTTTTGTTGGCATTTATTTTCAACTTTCTTTGACCTTAATATCTCTCAAGGTAAAAAATCCCATAGGATTATCTGATCTCCTTTCAATCAATAAATCAATCATTTTGTTTGCTGAATACAATAAAATGTCTACTAATTACAGAGATAATAACTCATTGGAGCTATAGTCAAAGGAAAACAGCGGTTTTTAAAGGTATTAAAATCACATGACTATCAAGTTAAAGCAGCCTTTTAAATTCTTAAAGTGACACTTCCATAGAAAACTTAAACCATATTATTTAAAATAATACACCATTTAATACTCAAAAATTTAATTACAAAGATAAAATTGGAGAAAAATAATAAATAAAATTACACTCAGAATCCTATAATTTATCTCATTTGCAACTGAAGCTTTAAGAGATGTGTAATCAATGCCATCTCATTTAGCCCAGCCAACTATAGCTTCATTAAAAATAAAATCTAATAAAGTTCTCTTATTTCTAGATGTAATGACCATGTACCACTTCTCGATGAGGTATCACCCTCTCAATTACTGTAAATTTAAAATCATGCCCAGCTGTTTTCCAAATGTTTGCATTCAGTTTTTTTGTGGTTTTAAAGTTTGTTTATGAATATACCTGTGTGTCTGAGTTTGCATGTGAGTGTGTGTGTATGTGTGTGTGTGTGTGTGTGTGTGTGTGTGTGTGTGTGTGTGTGTGTGTGTGTGTGTGTGTGTGTGTGTGCGTGTCTATGTTTTAATGAGTTTCATAAGCCTGATTATATCTGTGCATGTCAGTTTTGTATGACTGTGTATGTGTGTGTCTGTGTGTTCAAGTGAGTTTTGTATACGTGTGTGTATGTGTGTGTGTGTGTGTGTGTGTGTGTGTGTGTGTGTGTGTGTGTGTGTGTGAGTTTTGAATGGCTCTTCGTATGTGTGTGTGCATGTGTCTGTATGTAAGTTTGCATGGGTTTAATTTCTCCAAGTCTTTTGGGTTTCTAACACCATGACAGGAATAGACACCATTCCTAAGGCAAAGTATAATTAAAGTTCATGAAATTAGTAGTGTTTCAGTGTTTGTTGTATTGCAATAGTGTAGTGGTTAGAGTGTACGCTTTGTGAGCAGCCATTCCTGGTTTGATCCCCCCTGTAACCAATTCGCATTTTGGGGGCTGAAGGTTTGAACAATGGTTAAGGTGTTTACCTATGAGTCTATGATGTTAGCCAGAAGTGCTCTTCGCAGCACCAGCAATGTACACAGTAATGACTCCTTCTGCATTTAATATGGAATTACATGCTTCGGTAGCGTACCTACATAGGACTGTAAATTATTTTTTGAGAGATCCATTGCTATTACTACTATAGGAATTGTCTAGGTATCCTTCTTCCACTTTGCTCTTGTTTCTGCCTGCAGATCCAGGTATTTTATGACTTGGTGTCTCTCTGTCCATAAGACACTGTAATCACTAGGTGTAGCAATTTCAATGATCAATGCTAGTTTTGTCTTCTTTTTGTGGACCACTATATCTGTTTTTTTCACATCTATTTTTTGAACTATTGGTAATGGGTAATTCCATGTGATATAAGCATTATCATTCTCTATAATGCTTTGTGGTTCATGTTTCCATTGCTTCTCAGCTACTTCAATGTTGTAATGTTTGCAAAATCCCCAATACACAGTCTTGCCACATTATTATACCTTTCAGTATACAAGCCCTCTGCCGTTAGTATATCACACTGAGAAACAAGATGTGCAACTGTTTCCAGTTCTGTTTTACAGAACTTGCATTTGTCCTTTTCTCCCACATGTTCAATTAACCTTGTAAACCAATGTGTATGTAGTCCACTATCCCGGGCTGCTAATATTAATCTTTCATCTTTTGGTTTAAATTAACCTCTCCTTAACCATTTCTGTCAGATACTGATCAACATGAGGTTGTTCCAAGAGTTTTCTGAACTTGCAACTATATTTAGGCCTTTTCTGCATTTCTTGCCTTCTCATCTGATCCTTCTCCTTATGGTCTTTCTTTTGTTTTTAGGCACATTCAGTTATTGCCTTATTTTTGTCTACTACTTTTTGCCTACTTCTGGTTTGGTTTCCATTTCTGCTTGACACCGATATGCTTCTGCTAAACTGAACATGGAAGTCATGTTAGATTTGTTATCTTCATGTTTCAAAACTTTCACTATGTTTGGTTCTGGTGAGGTCATTAGATATGTATGCAGTCCTACAATTATAGATCTATACATGTAATCAGTTTTGAGGAGCCCCATACCTCCTTCAGAATGAGGAACATATAATCTTTTATACACTGATTTTTATATATTATTTGATAAGCATGAAGCATTTTTCTTGTTGTCCTGTCCAATTGATCCAATACCTTTTGAGGGGAGTCAATCACCCTGAAACTGTAAGTTAGAACAGAAAGAGCAAATTGGTTTATAGCTTGGACTTTGTTGCTAGATTTTGCGGATGTTTTCAGTATTAATTTTAGTCTTTTAAAATGTTCTTTACTGAGTTTTGTTCATATTTGCTCATGTTTTATTATTGATACTTTATCAATTCCCAGATATCTATACACTCCCTCCTGCTCCAGTTCCTTTATATCAGATTCCTGTCCCAGACTGATATTGTCTTTGTGTTGTGCCGAACTAGTAACTAACAGTATCACATACACTAATCCTGCAGCAATAGTAAACCTGCTAACGGGCAGATGTGGCAAAAATTTCACTCCCTTATCCCATCCAAACTTATCACAAACCTTGCCCCCAACTCCCCCTCTCACCCTACATATCTGAAGAGCAGGTCATTAAACCCTTGTCTAAGGCAAAAAACACAATCTCTATGAGACCAGACAGCATCCCCAGGCTGTCTTGCAAACAAACTAAAACATGAACTGGCACCACCATTAAGTACCCTATTTAATCACAGCCTAACCACTGGCTTTGTTCCTATGGAATGGAGAACAGCAACAGTTATTCCCCTCCACAAAGGTAGTTTAGCAACATGCCCAGGGAATTATAGACCCATAGGTCTGACCAGCCTAATCTGTAAAGCCATGGAACGTGTCATCATTGACCTCATAAATAAAGATATAGGCGATCTCCAAACTTTGGATCCGACCCAATTCGGCTTCATCTTGGGCAGATCCTGCCTATTAAACCTGAAGGATTTCTTCAAAAATGTGACCAGGGCCATTGACAAGGAGAGGTATGTGCACACATCATACCTCGACTTGGCAAGGGCATTTGACACAATCCAACACTCAGGCATTACCGATAAACTTAGCAAATTGAATGTAAACACCTTTGCTGTAAGATGGGGTGCCAACTGACTCACAAACTGGACACACACATTCCAAGTGGGTGACTCCACATCTACCAGCAGACCTGTCACCAGTGGGGTGCCACTAGGGTCAGTGCTGGGCCCCCTACTGTTTAGTATATACTTCTCTGAAGCTCAAGTCAAAACTGTAACTGACCAAGTTTGTGGATGACTGCAAACTGTGTGTAATTATTGAATCTGCAAATGATGTCAGTACACTTCAGGTGGGTCTTGTGCAGAACAATGACTGGTGTCTTAGTCACAGTCTCATACTGAATGCAAAGCAATGCATCATCATTCTCTTTGGTAAAAACAATGTCCCTTCACACTATCAAATTAACAATACCCTATGTACCTATGAAGTGTTAAGAGATCTGGGATCACAAGTACACTGCGACCTTAACTTTGACCACCATGTGTCTACTGTAATAAGGAAGGCTTTCTAAGTAGCACAGTTGATTAGCAAAGGCATCACCTCTAGAGCAAAGGAGGTTATAACCCTTCTATACTCATCACTAATCAGGCCCATAGTTGAGTATCATGCCCCTTTCAGCATGCACCATACAAAGCACCTGCAGCAATTGGAGAGACCTCAGAGGTTTCTAACTAGGAAGATCAAGGGACTTCAGCACATGCCTTACACAGACTGACAAAAGTCTCTGTCTCTATATTCAGCATCATATAGATGTCTTAGGGGAGACTTATGCCTGGCTTACAGATCAATCTCCGACCCAAACCTAATGAATTTTTTCTGCACATCCGTAAATCAAACGGGACTAGAGCTACCCATTCAAGGGACCTAAATATGGCCTGCAACTTGAATCAGACATGCTGGAGGGACAGATTTGTCTCCAAATGACTGCTGCATCTTTGGAATAGGCTGCCAATTCATGTGACGCAGAGCACCTCTATGACACTGTTCAAAAGAAACCTGGACAAGCAGATGGGACACCATAAATTCTTACTGAGGATAGTGCCCACAACCCTCCACAACATGGGCAGCCATTATTAAATAGAATCCTGGGTATTGACTAGAGTATCTATAGTATTACACTGGGATGAAACGGCTAGACTTGAAATGGGGTTGATAGCCTAGTAACCTCTTATGATCCTATGTCTAGGTAGTATCTGATCTGCCTATATACAAATAGAGTGAATTTTTTTTTTTTTGATTCATGGAAGAATACTGGAATAAAAGTCTATCTTAAAGTAAACCTTGAGATGACTTGAGCCATAAAAGTAGGATTTATTCTCAATGAAACCCTATCCTTTAATAAATTAGATAAGGTTGACTCACCATAAGTGCTTATAACTCAGATACTTGCCTAGCAGATATCAGAGCAATAAGTAAAATAGTCTTCCATTTTAAGAACCTCAAATCATTTTTATTAGGTGGTCCAAATGGAGACTGAGTAAGTGTCCCCAGCACAAAGTTACAATCCCAGGGAGGATACACCTGTCTCCTGGTTGGGCAAGTATGTAAGACCCATTTAAAAAAAGTGTTTGAGCATTGTTAGAGGCAGATAAGCAGAAATGGCTGACAAATATATCTTGATAGAAGATTACAACAAACTATTGGACAAATAATTAAGAGCCAGAGGCAACCAGGACTGAAAAGGTTCTGGTTCTTTGAGTGACACAAACAAGAACATCTTTTCCATTTGCACATATATTATTTTCTAGTAGCAGGGATTTTTGTCTCCTTTAATACCTTCTGCATCCCAACAAAAATAAAGAGCCTAAAAGTTATCAAAATGCTATTATCCAGGCAATTAGTTAAAGAATTTCAAGACTGGTGTTTATAAAACTTCCCTGTCTTGTATGAGTAAATCCAGTATGGAAGAAAACTTGTGATAATTACCCATGGCCAGATTGAAAAGAAAGGAGAACCATTGTTGTCATGTCCAGAAGGGAGTCAAGACCATTTCTGGAAAATCCTTTTGGAACTTCAGAATAACCTTGGTAATCAGTGGAAAGGCTTACAGGAGCATTTCCATCCAAGAGAATGAGAAAGCATCTGTCCTTACGTCAGACCAGACATGCCTTATAGCTAATTTATCACATTTACACTGTTTTAAAGCAATTTACTGATTAACTGCATTTCATTACTGTTTAACTGTATTTCATTGCTATTTACTGCAATTCATTACTATTTAAATGCATTTTACTGCATTTCATTACTGTTTAACTGTATTCTTTCATACTATGAGTTCTATTTTTGTCTGTAAGTGGTTAATCTGTGCTTTTCTGTGAGTTTTACTGTGTTCTTAACTCTTTAATTGAGTAGTATAGTCTGAATACAGGTTTGTTGCATCCAGAGCTGTTTGTTTTTCCCTTCTGTGTTATTGGCAGCCATCTTGTATTTGCCTTCTGTGTTTCTGGCAGCCATCTAGTGTTGGTAGAGGCCTATCTTCTCTGCTAGTAAGTGTAGCATTGCTGCCTGGATCTTGTCTGGCCCAAGCTGATTGTTTAAGAAAGCAGGAGCTAGCAGGATTCATTAGATTTCAGTGTTACTAGAATCTTCTTTTTTTATGGTATTTAAACCCTGCATTTGAGCTGGTTTGAGCTTGTTTGTGAGTCATGCACCGCAGCTGCACTGTTTTCAGCACATTGCAAGGTATTCCAGCTACAAATTTTCCTTAGTAGCACTTGTGTGATCACGTAGTAGTACTCATCTTAAACCTTCCACCCTTTACCTCCCTAGCTCTCTTTGGCCTCTCTCCCTCAGATTCTGATAAATATGGATGGACAGTTTCCTGCGGTTTCTCCTGCAAGTCTGGTTGATATGGGCATCCTGAGAGAGTGTAGCAACTGCCTCATGTACATGGACAACCCTCTATTACTACCACCTAGGAACATAATTTGTGAGAGATGCAATTACATCAAGAACCTAATGTCTATGCTCTCTCCATCACAAGCCAGTATATATTGCACTGAGAAGGCTGTCAGCACAAACACCACACCTCAAACATAGCTCATAACTACACAACATGCACCCACATATCCGGAGGTTGTCAACAAAAACATACCCAAACAAAAGAGACCTCTGAGGCAAAAAGACACACAAACTCCACAGCCCACCACACCACACATCACACATAGTCCACACACCTGTGTCTCACGGCCACTACAGCCTAACCATAAACCCAAAATATTAGTCATAGGAGACTCCATTGTGAGACACATAGATGTGCTCCTCACCAAGGTGGATAAGGAGGTAGTCACAGTTAGTTGTTTGTCAAGTACCAGAATCCACCATATCACACATGCACTCAAGTCTGTCAGCAACAGGTACTGTTATGATTCTGTCATAGTCCATGTTGGTGTGAATGACATGAGATGTACCTCCCTGGACTATATGAAGAGAGACATGATCGAGCTCATTGAATATGTGTCCCAGGCATGTATGTCTGTAACCGTAAGCAGCATTCTACCATCACCCAGAATGATGCCTCAATACACACAGAAAATGAGTGACTTTAACAATTGGCTTAGTTTCTGGTGTCATTCCAAGGGGATCCAGTACCTGACATCCTGGAAAGACATGATCGACAGACTATGATGCTTTGCCACAGATGGCCTGCATCTGTCTCCCTTGGGCTTCAGGCTTCTGGCAAAGACTCTTGCCTCCTCCTCCATAGTGCCTTTTTTAGGCAATGCCATGAGGTCAAAACTACCAACATGAAAATTTCAACAAAATGCAAATTAAAGGTCATGCTGCTAAACACTAGAGTCTAAACATGAAACTGCACTCATTGTCAGCATTCTTAACCCTGGAAGATGCTGATATTTGTGCAGTCACAGAAACCTGGTACAAAGTTGTGGAGAGCACCCCAGCCATACCAGGTTACTCATCCTATCATACATTCAGACCCCAAACCATGGACAACAAAACAAAGGGAGGTGGAGTTTCAATACATATTAAAGACATACACCAGCTAGTCGACACCCCCAGAAGAGGTGATAATATCTTGGACTTGGTATTAGCCAACATGAGTAACCACTGCAGCATCCCTACAGTGTCATTCTCCCTGGTAAGATATGACCACAAAGCAGTCACTTTCGAAGTCACCATCTCCCCAACACCCCCCCCCCCCCAGCTAGGGTCAAACAACAAAACTTCTTCAAAGCTGATGACAGCCTCCTGAATGAAGGTATAAACAGCTTCACAGCCCCCTGCCCCTCCATAGGAACTGGCACAAATGTCCAAACCTACACCAAAGTACTATGCAAGTACTTATATAGCTGCATGGAATCAGGAATACCCGACAGGACAAAATCATTCTCCTCAAGGAAGAGTAGACCTGTCTGGTGGACAGCTGCAATAAATAAACTCTTTAATAAAAAATGCTGTCCAGGACCAAGAAGGAGCAGGTGCCTAATTGGAAGCAATCTCTCCTTAGCTTGAACAAGCAAATGATAGCACAAGTGAAATCTTCCAAAGCAAACTTTGAGTCTAAACTGGGTGCATCTACTAAAGACAGTCATAAGACCTTCTTCACATATGTCTGCAGTCTCAAAGGAAACACTCAGATCTGCTCAGAACTGGTGGTCAAGGACACCACGTACACAAATGTTGTAGATATAGCCAACCTGCTGGCAGACAGGTTCAGCGAAAACTTCACCCCTCTCTACCACATCAGTAAATCAGGACATCCCTAGCACCTGCCCCCCCCCTCCCCTTATCTCTAGGGAGCAAGTAATCACTGCCCTCTCAAAGGCAAAAAATACAGCCTCCATGGGACCTGATAACATCTCAGGTTGCATCCTTCATGAATTCAGGCAGGAACTTGCAGCACAATTAGGCACCCTATTCAATCAAAGCCTGAGTACCAGCTTCATCCCAGCTGTGTGGAGGATAACCACTGTCATCCCTATGCACAAAGGTGGAGCATCCACCGATCCAGGAAATTATAGACCCATCAGCCTAACTAGCCTGATCTGCAAGGCCATGGAATGGATTATCATGGACCTCATTAACAAGGACATTGGCAACCTCCAAATACTTGATCCCACACAGTTTGTTTTCATCAAGGCGATGTCATGCCTGTTAACCTTGGTCAACGTCTTTGAAAAAGTCACCAAAGCCGTGGACAAAGGGAAGATGGTGCACACCACCTACCTTGATCTGGCCAAAGCCTTCTATACTATTCCACACTCAGATATAATAGACTCTCTCAATTAGACATCAATCCATAGGTTACCAGATGGGGAGCAAAGTAGCTCACTGATAGAACCCACCTAGTGAAAATAGGGGAAGCCACCTCAAGCAGTAGATCCATAACGAGCTGCGTACCCCAGGGATTAGTCTTGGGGTCTTTTTTGTTTGGGATATACTTTTCTTAAGTGCAGGCCAAAACCAGTGGGCTATGGCTGAACAAGTTTGAAGATGACTGCAAGCTGGGTGCTGTCATCAATTCCCTTAGTGATGTGGACATCCTCCAAGAGGGTCTCACCCAAACAAATAACTGGTACCAAGAAACATGGCTTCAAACTGATTGCCAAAAAATGCATCATCATCCCCTTTGGGGAGAGTGATGTCCCCATAAATTATCACATTGATAATAAGGTCCTAAGCATGCAATCAGTTGTGATAGACTTGGGCACCCAGCTTGATAGCAACCTGACTTTTGACCACCATATTGCCTCCATTGTATGAAAGGCTTTCTACATGGCTGACCTCATTAGGAAGGGTATCTCATCCAGGGACAAGGAGGTCATACAATCTCTGTATTCTTCCATTATAAGACCCATTATTGAGTGCAACGCCCCTTTCAGCATGTACCTCACAAAGCACATGCAGCAGCTGCAGAGGTCACAGAGATTCCTCACCAGGAGAATCCAGGTTCTCAGACATCTACCCTACACAAATAGGCTAAAATCCCTGTCCCTCTACTCAGTCTCATACAGACTCCTCAAAGGTGACCTCTGCCTGGTTACAAAGCAATCTCAGACCCTGCATTGATGGGACTGCTGCATATCTGCAAGTCAAGCTCCACTTGAGTAACCCACACGCGTGACCTCAACCAGGTCTGTAACATCAATAGGACTTGTTGGAGAGACAGATTCATGTCTCCAGAGACTCCCCCTTCTGTAGACTAGACTACCTCTCCCTGTCAAGCAGAGTTCCTCATTATTCCTTTTTAAGCACAATCTGGATAACTGGATGGGGAACAGAAAATACACACCTGGGATTCCATCTGTGTCCCTGCTGGTCAGGGTCATTGAGTGCTGACTTGTCAGAAAATGGGCTAAATTCTTGGCTAGGCTTGTAAGGGCCTCAGGGCCAATAGCCTAGCAACTTCCCATGATCCTATGATCCTATGTCAGAAGGCACAGGGTTAGTAGCAGTAGCATGTTAGCAGCAGTAGACTTGGTAAGAAATAACAGCTGGGTCTATTTTAGGATCAGGAAACAGGCACTTGTGTGGTTGGAGTACCTTGTTATACCTCGTACAACCTGCCAGACCTTTTAGGAGGTTGACTGTCAGGATGACTGAATGCAAAGAAAATAACATTCTTTAAAGCATACAATACAGGAGGGATGGGTGCAGCTTTAGACATTTGTAGTTGTAACAAATCATAATCCTGTGCTATAGGAATCATATTCTGGTCACAGTGAAACATCTTGCTCATATTGGATAAAATGTCTGTGAAAGAAATGTCTTCAGCAGGAATGTCTGAAGCTATACTCTTCTCGGCAATCAGAATGCTCAGACTGGAAAGAAACTCCTGAAGTACACACCCCTACATTGACTGCTCTTCTGACTAAAACTTTCTGCCAGAATGATAAGGAACTTTTTTTTTTCATTTCTTGCCTGAAGATTCTGATGGCATAGAAAAAACAGTGATCATTTCCTTGGTAAACCCCAGTAAATCTTCCCTGCCCATGGAAAAAGAAATAAGAGTATGGAAGTTTTTCTCACAAAGCACACACTCCCTGAATAAAGCCTAACCCTAGGAATACAGGATCTTGTATCCACAATCCCTTCCCAGTCAAGTGAAAACCCTTCACCTTAATTTTCCTGAACACTGACAATAGTGGCTCTCCCTTCTCCACCAAGTGCATCCCACCAGCGGCAGAGGACATGGCTACCCACTGGTCTTTGATGGCTTAGAAAGCTAAAGTAAAAGAACTACAGCATAGTCACCCCCACAGAGTCTGAGGCAAACTACTAGCTGAACTAACCCTTGAAGACTCCTTAAAAAGTTTTCTCTTTTTTTTTCTCCGGGGAAGATACAGTCATGGAGACAGACTGTTTCTCCATTGGTAAGCTGTAAAGGAAAGCTTAAATATGGGTTGCAAGACCTTGAAGAGTCAGTAAAGTAAACAGCAGAGAGCACAGGGTCCTGAGATAAGTAAGTCATTGAAAGCCCCACCCAGCAGAATATCCTGTCTCAGACACATTAAGTTTCAGTAAATTAAAAAGGTTTTTATTCAAACCTTAATCTTTTCCTCACAAAAAATGTTTAAACAACCACCAAAATGACAGTTCCCTTCAAAGTAAGAAAACATTCCCAATCACTCTATTTCTTAATTCAAGTAAAATTCCATATAGATTTAAAATAAAATGAAGGTCTTCCCCAATGGGAACTTATCTGGCCTGCCCTTGAAGGATCACTGCCAATTGACAGAACCATGGGGACTGTCAATAGAATCACACACTTTGGCAGCAAAAAAGCTCTGGTGCTCCAACTGCTCTTTATATGGAGTGCTTTGAATATTACTAGCAGCTGGAGGGCCTAGGAGGGTGCCCGAAGCTCTGGGAAGCCTGCTGATGTAGGGTGGTAAGACCCATATAGCTTAGGTTACTGCAATGGTATTCTATGTATCGAACATCTTCCTTGACTCTTTGGGGGCCCCAAATAAACCTGATGTTGGTTGGGGGGAAATGAAGAAAAAACAGACCATTCATTCATTCTCAGATTATGCACTTTATCCTGAAAAGGGTTGTGATATGGCCCTCTTAGGATAAAGATTGTAATCACTGAAAGAAAGTGAGCAAGGAAAGCACTAGAAATCGGCACCCCAAACAGAGGCAATCTCAGTGCATACTTTAGATTTTAAGAGCAGATAGTCCTAATCTTCATGGATTGTTTTCCTGTATAAGAGGTTTTATAAATAATGGGAAGAAGTCACACACTATAACGCTCAAATTCTTTGTTCAAGAACTCTGGGCAAAGTCAAAAATAATGATGGAATAAAGGTTCAAAATCAGGAACACTTTTTAAATATTACTTTAATTCACTTAAAAAGTTAATAGCTCATTTTTCATCAGCATGCAATTGTTGAACAATAAGAAGGATATAAATCTATATCTAGCATTACTGACTGTCTATAATCTTGAATTATTTACCAGCAGATCATTTTTTTACAAGGGACAGAGCAAAAATCTGAGGCAAAATCAGGGACAGTGACAAGTATGTATTACTCCTCAATGAAGTGAATAAAAGTGATTATTACTGCTGTTTGGTGATTGCTAAGTAGTAGTTACTGATCTGATGTGTCAACACTGGTGTAATAGTGTATTGCTATTTGCTGAATCATCATCATCGACCCCCTTTTCTTTTTCTACATGGGGTCAGGGTGTAGAGTCAACTTATACCATATCTCTCGATTCAGTGCTACTATTCTACTTTCTTCAACAGTCATGCCTGACTGTCACATGTCGTCTCTTCCGCAATCCATCTATCTTTTTGCTGGATGTCATCATTTCCTAATCTTTTTCACCAGAATGTCTTCTGTGTTTCTATACTTGTATGCCCACACCACACCATGGTAATATGTTCTTTTTGACATTGTCTGCAATTGGAGCTATTACGACATCAGTTTTGATATCCTCTCCCACTGTGTGCATCCTTCCACCTGACTCAGGCAGTTCATCTCCATCAACTCTAGCTTCCTCAACTACCCTGAATTTACTGCCCTGCTTTCTGTACCTTACAATAGAAATAGTCACACCACTGTTTTGTATACCTTACTTTTCAGCTTTTTTCACTCTTCTGTCATACACTACCTCTGCCACTCTGTGCCACTTAGCTGCAGCCCCTTTGATTCTAGCTTTGGCCTTCTCATTCAGACTTCTCTTTTCCTCAACTACATCTCCCAGATACTTGAAGCTACTAACCTGTTGCACTATTTGACCTTCTGTCAATTTTTACCTTCTTCTGATTTCTTTCCATTTGCTACCGTTACAAATGTCTTATATGTACTCATTTCATCCTATGTGTTTTTAGTTTTGCATTCCATTCCCCTATGCTTTGCTGAAGTTCTTGCCCAATCTGTCTATAATGCCACATCATCTGCATTCAGCAACTTTGTTGATCTGCCTCTTCTGACCTGTTTGTTAATGTAGTCCATCACCAGTATGAACATTGAGGATTTCAAAGCTAAACCTTGATACATACCCACTCCCACTGAGAACCCTTCTGTGTGAATAAACATTGTTTGTACTTGAGTCATTAGGTTTTTGAATATAGCCTGCGCAAATTCTACCAATGTTTCTGGAACTTTGAATCACCTCAGGATTGCACAAATCAGCTTTCTTGGGACCTTTTCATATGAGTTCTTCAAGTCAAGGCATGCTCAGTTGGACTTTTTACTCATCTCTAGCTTCTTCTCAACTATCTCTTACTGCAAACATCAGGTTGGCTCTGCTGCATCCTGATCTCAATCCAAACTGTTCATCTCCCATCTTACTTTCTACTAGTGAGCATATTATTTTATCAATCATCTACAGAACCTTCACGTAGTAGGACAAGTGACTGATACCACTATACTGTCCATAGTTGTGAATGTCCCATTTTTTTCTTGCACATTGGCACTAGTATGCTTATTCCCAATCATCTAGAATATGCCTTTCTCTCCATGTTGCTATGAGTACCTTCAGAAGCCATTTCTCCCCTATCTCACCCGCCATCTTTATCACATTTTCTATGAACACATCTGAGCCTGCTGCTTTCATTGACTTCATGTTCCTTAGTACCATTGGGCTCCTCCTCTTCTTTTATCGTAGACTGTGTCTGAAGCAGTTCAGCTTCTGTGGGGTTTTCTTCATTCAGAAGCTGCTGAAAATACTCCTTCCACCTGCCTTTAATGCCCTGTGAACTGATAAGCAGGTTGTTTCTGGCATCCCTTATGAAGGGTATCTGACTGTCTTCTTTATCTTTCTGTCATTGCTTTACAACATGACAGAGTTTCTCTGAACCATCTAGTGAGTAATTTTTCAGAGGCTGCTAGAGTGCCTCTGATGCCTGTTCTTTGCTATTACAATTCCTCTCTTAACCCTTTTGTTAGCCAACCAGTATTCCTTCTGAGTCTAGTCTATTTTTCTATCTCTCACATTTTTCCCTCACTCCTTTTTTGATGACCTCCTGAATTTCAACATTCTGCCACCAGCTTTCCTTATGTACTTTGTTTCCATACCTAGCTCAGCCGCATATCTGTTCTATAGTCCCCACAAATGCTGTTTTGAGGCAATGCCATTCTTCCTCAACTCCGGCTATTCCTCTTCTTTCTGAGTCCTGGGAAATTCATTGACCTCTTGTGTTTTCTCTCCAGTCAACTTCCAGGTCTTCAGCCTAGTTTCTGTTGACCTCAGAGTCTTCTCTGTCTACTGTTTGATTGTGACAAACAGTGGTTTATGCTGTGGGCTAACTGTTTCACTGGAATGACTTTGCAATCACTGATTCTACTCCATTGCCCTTTTCTTAGTGGAAGTCTACTTGAGTTGCATGTTGACACTCTTATATGTGATCTTGTGACTCTCTCTCTCTATCTCTTGCTGGACCATGTTCTGGCCACCATCAAACCATTTGCCAGACAGAAGTCTGGAATGGTGGAGGGGCGGAGCCTAGATGGCCAACTGAGAGCAGTGAATTTTGAAAGCTCCATAAACTAGTATAATAATATAGGAAAATGTTACTATTTTCAAGTTTAAAACGTCAGAAATCTATAGATAAACTACTAAACCACATAAATATCAATTTTGGTGGAGATATACAAAAATTTTCCTGTCAAGTTGTTGTTTGCCTTTCAGCTTTTCCCGGTAAGGGGTCGCCACAGCAGAACTCTGGTCCGCTAATGATTGGCAGTAGATTTTTACGAAATGCCGAGGTGCCAGCTCGACGCCCAACCTTCAACAAAGGCATGCCCATTTACGCACACATGTCTTTCGAATGCTACCCAACCGTGGGGAGGACATGCAGACTCCACACAGAAGGCACTCCCAAGCCCAGCCGAGAATCGAACGGGAGAGGTAACAATGCTACCGCCGTACCACCGCGGCATACTTGGAGATATATTGAGTCACTGAATATGAACAACTCAAGGATGCTGCTTTGAAAAAATAACTGCAATTGATGACATCTACCTTACAGGAACTATTTTTGAAGATGGATTGCTTTATAAATGACTTAGAAAACCTCAAATTAAATTCTCAAAAACAGGCTGAAACTCTTAAGGAACTATTACAGCAACATCATACAAAAATAACAAATATATAGACTTCTCTAAATGACATTGAAAGGAGAATCAAAGAGGAAGAATTCCAAAAAGAATTTCTGCTTAAACAGAATACATGGCTGCTTAACAAAAATAGATGACTTAGAAAACAGGGAAAGGAGAAACAGCATAAGGATCTTTTGTCTGCCTGAAAACACTGAAGGAGAAGACATTATTTCATTCTTAACAACCTGAATTTTTAGACTTGAAACAGGGACTGTCATTTGGAATTGAAAGGGCGCATAGAGCACTGAGGAAACCTGCTTCTAACTCAACAAATATTCCACCTAGATCCATAGTTATAACATTTCTTTCATTTCTGGACAAGGAACTAATATTAAAATCTACTTGGAGAAAATCACCCTTAAAATACAATCAAAACCTGATAAGGTATGACAATGATTATTCTTTCAGAATACTAGAACAAAGGAAAAAAGTCTGGCTAATAATAAAACTGTTGAAATACAACAACATTAAAGCACAGCTGGCCTTTCCAGCCAAGGTAAAAATACTTTTTGCCAAAGAGATGAGAACCTTTAATGACCTAGAAGAAGCTACTATACTCATCCAAAACAATGACATAGCGTCTATCCCAGAAGAAATGGAATGGATGGCCCCTACTCTTAATAGAATAAAAGAAACAAATCCTTGGACTGATGCTAAAAAGAAGAAAAAAAAACTGATTCCAAGATAGCTGTCCCAAAAAAATAATTCTTACAACTACATCTCTCAAAGTATCAACTGATATGGTACATCACTTGTCATCTGTTTTTATTTAAAAAGGATGGTTTCTTAAACAACTGAGAAACAGTAATGATTTATTCAGAATCTTCACAAACAAAGGTAGGTCAAGATGGGTTACTATTCACATTGTATATAAGCCAAACAAAGCAACATCTAATACAAACATAAATGTTTCTATTCCCCTACTTGAACTCAATTAATACTTATCTTGTTCATTTTTCATTGATTTTTGCTTTTAATAATTTAAGTAATTAATTAATTAAGTCAACAAGGTACCATTCATTAGAGTTCAGACTCAAATGTAACAAATTAACATCATATATAATAGCAGTAACAGTAGAGTGTTTTGAAAAAAAAATGCTGTCAAAGAGACTAATGCCTTCTTCAGTTAAAGTATGATTTAGAAATGTCATGTATATCCTGGTTAAAGAATAGTAGCAAGCGCTTATTACAAATGTCATCATTATTCTGTCTAAATATAGTTAATATCAATTATGCTAGGTATCACAGCTACAAGTGCTGTTTGATCAACCCTGATATGGTGTGCGTGGATGCAGCTGTGTCTGCCAGCTAGTACAAATGTCATTATCCAAGTTGACAGTAACCTCTCGTTTGACACTCACATTGCCAAAGTGGTTAGAAAGACCTTCTATATTGCCCACCTTATCATGAAGGGATTCACATCTAGATCGGGAGAGGTCATTGTGCCCCTTTACTCTTCCCTCATCAGGCCCATAACTGAGTACAATGCCCCATTTGGGATGTACCTTTCCCGACACCTGCAGCAATTGGAAAGACCCCAAAAGTACCTCACGAAGAGGATCAAGGGACTCAAACATATGCCATATGCTGCCCGGCTAAAGAAACTCCAGCTCCACTCAGTAGCATACCACCTACTCAGAGGCGATCTATGCCTGACGTACATGGCCATGTCCAACCCGGAATTAATGGACATGCTCCACCTCAGAAAATCCAAATCCACCAGAGCTACACGAGCGAGAGATTTGAACCTCAGCACATAAATAAATAGGACATGCTGGAGGGACAGATTCATAACCCAGAGGCTCCCTTCACTCTGGAATAAAATCCAAGTCCATGTTAGGCAGAGCCCCTCACTGACTCTCTTCAAGAGAAATCTTGACGAGTGGATGGGAGATCATAGGTTTACCCCGGGGGTGACTTCTGTGTCACTGCTAGACAGAGGTACAGTAAACTAAACCTTAAAATGGACACAGTATACTCATTCCAAGGGGTGGCGAAAGCCAAACACACTCTGGCTAGGCTTATAAATGCCCTAGGGTAGATAGCCTAGTATGAATCTGTGAACCTATTATTCAGTAAACATAGTTAATATCAATTATGGCAGGTATCATAGCTTTGAGTGTTGTTTGATCAATAATGATATGGTGTGCGTGGATGCAGCCATGTCTAGCAGGTAGTACAAATGTCATTATTATTCTGTCTAAACATAGTTAATATCAATTATGGCAGGTATCATAGCTTCAAGTGCTGTTTGATTAAGCCTGACATGGTGTGTGTGGATGCAGCTGTGTCTGGCAGCTGTTGTATGTTGCCATTTTCATCTCCAGGAAGCTGTGGGTTGCGGCTTGTGATCAAGGTTTACTGATGCTTGTGTATTAGGAAGAGACATTTGGTGTTTTAGGCTGGATCCAGGGGAAAGGGGTGGATAAAACTGTGATTTGGAATATTTTGGCAGAGAATAGTTTGTTTATACATCTGCTGAGTGAGAGGTGGGAAGGCTGGAAGAATGTGTTATCTCTTGTTGTGACGGCTTGTTGGGAGTTTTTTTTTTATCTGTTTGCTCTCCATTCTTTTCCTGGCTGCTGCCTCACTGAAAGGGAGGGAATTTAGGTTTGAAGATGCAGTGAAGTGAAACTTTGCTTCAGGTACATCGGGGGCCTCTGGTATGCAGTACACAGACACACTAACAGAAACAGATGCTCGCAGGTTGCTATAATAATGGAGACAGAGTGACAATAATGCCTAATGGCTCTCAGGAGCCTCCAACATGATTCTCAGCAATGAAGTTTTTGGTTTAAAAAAAAAATATATATATATATATATATATATATATATATATATATATATATATATATATATCATAAAAGGGCTGTTTTAAACCACATATACACATATTGATAGTCTCCCAACACTTTTTTCAGCTCATTAAGTTGATTCTTGATAAAATAAATAAATAAATAAATAATAAGCGCAATTTTATATTTAAAATGTTTTTTGGTCCAAACACATTAAGGACTTATATAAGAGTTATTGTGAAAGACTAAGAGCACTTGGTCTTGTGCAGTACCCTTTGCAGTGGTCTGGGAGGTGAACTTGCTCTGACAAATTGGGCATATGGGGATAGCTGATTCTAGGGGTGTTTGGGGTTGCTGGGAAGTGCTAGACAGTCATCAGATTTCCTTCATGGAAATATCTGTGGGAATGGAAGGTGTGTTGGGTAGTTTACTGGCAGAGTGGCCACTGCATGGAACAGGCTGGTAAAATCAAACAGGACATGAACTAGTGAATGGTATTCTGGCAAAACTGGATGGGCATTGTTGCCCGTGCATGAAGTACTGATATGTGTGTATGTAAGGATGGAAATATACTTATAACAAATAAGAAACTAGAAGGGTCTCATAATTTAAAGTCTATGGACTGTATAAACATGCTTGTAAGGAGCTAATAATAAGAATAAGCATTACAGCTTGTGGTCTCTCAAATAACTAAGCAACAGCCAAAAAAAAAAACAAAACACACATACACAATAGTTATATAATGTATGATTTTAGTAAATCGAGACATAAAATATATAATCATCATATAAGATGAAGCAGTCTGCTGAATTTAGATATTAAAGACATGATTTAATAACATGGGCTTGTGTATAATAACACACTACTCTCTTTACTTGTCATAAATGACATCAAGAGAAACAATAGAAGCCTGAACTAGGAATGTCACAGAATATAACAATCATATTCTGAACAAATAGTATAAAATTGACAATAGACACTCACTTTAATAACATGGGTTTGTGTATAATAACACTACTGTTTTAACTTGTCATAAACGACATGCACTACACTGAACATCAAGGGGAAGCATGATGATTTTCTCATATAAGTAAATGTCCATATCAAGCCATATAATTGCTTTAACTTGAATTGCGGTTTTGTAACCCATCCTGACCATACATAATACTTAAGCTGTTACCAAGGTAACTAATGTTTTATACATGACATCAAACTGACAAAGTTGTTCAAGGGAAACAGAATGTAGCAATAACATTCTGAACAAATAGTATTAAACTTGACAATAATCACTCAGTTTAACCTTTGTTGATTATACAAAATAGAATGCTGGCATTTAAATCTAAAAAACTTTCAGTATATGCCATAAAATGGCAATTTATGATTATGGAAAGTGAACTTGTAATCATTAATCACAATAAGTGAATTGGTTGCTTTTAACCTATAATTTCACACATCTTATAATAAGAAATGACAGATATGAAAATCCTTATGTGTAGGAAATGGGGGAAGAGGGATGCACTGATAATTAAAATGCACTAACTTTCCTCAATGTTCAAATAAAACAAACGTGATGCTTTAAGTAAGTTAGCAACAAACAAACCCCAGGATTCAAAAATAAGACTATTCTTGTATGGAGTGGTTCATGTCCATTTAGAATAGCAGTGCGCCTTGCATATGCATGAAGGTGCACTGCTATTTAATATAAATGGACATGAACCAGGACCGAGCGGAGGGGGGATGTGTCAGCAGTTCCTCCACATGTAACATGCCCCCTTCACTCAGAAAGTGTCGTAAAGCACTTTGTGACACAGATGAGTGTCAAGTTATATAATAGTAGAACCTGGCTCTAATATTATATAGTTAACGAGTGTCCACAGATACTGAAATGTAAGTAGTTAACAGTTCAGTGTCTATGGGCACTGAAAAAAAAAACACAAACACCTAGAAGGCAGCAGCCCTCAAGTGCACGCCCCCAAGTGTATGCACTCTTGCCCTACATGCATGGAAGCAGTAGGGCAAGAGGAAAGCAATAAAAATTAAAAACATTTATTTTTTGTTCATCAAATAAATCTGAAATTTAAGCAGTGCACAGCTTGTTTGTGCGGTGTGCTGCTATGCTTAGCCTGGCTGAAATCCTGAAAATGATAGACAAATACTACTGTGATAGAAAATGTCATCAAGCTGCTGTAGGGTAGTGGTACTGCCATGGTTTAGCATGTAGAAATGCTTGATTCGAATCCCCCACTGCCAAATTATTTAATAAACTTTTAAGGAATTTGAATGATAGATGTCAATCATATGTCTCACGTATAGCACAGTAGGGCTGGGAATATGCAAAATATAAATGTAAAAAATAATTTATAAATTTAATGAAAAAAATAGATTTAAGCAATGCACTGCTCTTGTAAGCATTGCTTACCAGCTTTCAGCTGTGCTTATCTGGTTTAAGCATTGCTATGTGGGTTTGCGCAGAGCTAAGCCTAGTTCAGCATACTAAAACTGGCCAATCAAGAAAAAGTGTGGGAAAACTGCTCTATTTAAACCGCACAGGCAGGAATACAGTCAGAACCATTTGAAATTGCTCAAAGCAGGACCAAAATGTCTGGTGTTGGTGAAGGTGTTCACTTCCGAGCGCAAATTTGGGGCGTCCAGGAGTCCCGGGTCATGGTTGGGTTCCTAGTAAAAAACCATGATGGCAGGCTGCTGCAGGGACAATATCATGGCTTGCAGTACAAAGTGGAGGCCTGGGACCAGCTTGCCCACAATCTCACCAGTGCCACTGGCATACCCCGGACTGCTGACCAGGCACGTCACCACTATAATGATTTGAAGTGGAGGAGGAGTGCACTCTTGCACAAGTGGATCCAAGAAGCCCGAGTGCAGGATCTCCCACTTTTCTGTAAGTATGCAGTCTTATGTATCTCTAAGTATGGAAAAACTTGTGACTGTGCAGGTGTAATTAATGTGTGATGTCTCCCCATATTGCTGCTGTGGAGAGGTCCCAGAATGTTGAGTCTCATGCCCAGTGACTGACCCGGCTGCATCAGCAGTATGGTGAGTACAGAATACCCCCTACTATTAGCAGTAAGAAATCAAAATTATAGTAATGGTAGTACTGCCTGTATATATAACTGTGCTGTAAAAGTCAGGAATAAATGCCTGTGTCAGGCTGCCAGTGTTACCATGGAGTCTTCACAGCTGCTGTGTAATACAGATGTCAGTAGCAAACAAGGTACAATATGCAGGAGAGAAATATTAGAATATGTATGAGTGTGTCTGAGTGAACTTGCCAAGAAAGTGCCATGTCAGGGCTACTGTAACAGTTAGAAATGAAAAG
>NC_056737.1:1543221313-1543233813 GCF_019279795.1 Protopterus annectens
GAAGAAGAAGTGGGGTTGTCAGAGAGATGAAGAAAGTAGACAAGAGTATAAGGAGATGAGGTGCATGCCAAAGAGAGAGAGGTGGTAAAGGCTAAGGATAAGGCGTATGAAGAGTTGTATGAAAGGTTGGACACTAAGGAGAGAGAAAAGGACCTGTACCAACTGGCTAGACAGAGGGACCGAGCTAGTAAAGATGTGCAGCAGGTAAGAATGATAAAGGATAATGAGGGAAATGTACTCACAAGCGAGGAGAGTGTGTTGAGCAGATGGAAAGAGTACTTTGAAGAGTTGATGAATGAAGAGAATGAGAGGGAGAGAAGGTTGGATGATGTGCAGATAGTGAATCATGAAGTGCAATGGATTAGCAAGGAGGAAGTAAGGATAGCTATGAAGAGGATGAAGAATGGAAAGGCTTTTGGTCCAAATGACATACCTGTGGAAGCATGGAGATCTTTAGGTGAAATGGCAGTGGAGGTTTTAACTAGATTGTTTAATGAAATCTTGAAAAGTGAGAGGATTCCTGAGGAATGGAGAAAAGGTGTTTTGGTACCAATTTTTAAGAATAAAGGTGATGTGCAGAGCTGTAGTAACTACAGAGGGATTAAATTGATCAGTTACAGCATGAAGTTATGGGAAAGAGTAGTGGAAGCTAGGTTAAGAAGGGAGGTGATGATTAGTGATCAGCAGTATGGTTTCATGCCAGGAAAGAGCACTACAGATGCAATGTTTGCTCTGAGAGTGTTAATGGAGAAGTACAGAGAAGATCAGAAGGAGTTACATTGTGTCTTTGTGGAACTAGAGAAAGCATATGACAGGGTGCCTAGAGAGGAGTTGTGGTATTGTATGAGGAAATCGGGAGTGTCAGAGAAGTATGTAAGAGTGGTACAGGATATGTACAAGGGTAGTGTGACAGCAGTGAGGTCTGCAGTGGGAGTGACAGATGCATTTAAGGTGGAGGTGGGATTACATCAAGGATCAGCTCTGAGCCCTTTCTTATTTGCAATGGTGATGGACAGGTTGACAGACGAGATCAGATAGGAGTCCCCGTGGACTATGATGTTTGCAGATGACATTGTGATCTGTAATGAGAGTAGGGAACAAGTGAAGGAGACACTGGAGAGGTGGAGATATGCTCTATAGAGAAGAGGAATGAAGGTCGGCAGTACTAAGACAGAATATATGTGTGTTAATGTGAGGGAGGATAGAGGAATGGTGAGGATGCAGGGAGTAGAGGTGGCGAAGGTGGATGAGTTTAAATACTTGGGATCAACAGTTCAGAGCAATGGTGAGTATGGAAGAGAGGTGAAGAAGAGAGTACAGGTAGGTTGGAGTGGGTAGAGAAGAGTTTCAGGAGTGATTTGTGACAGACGAGTACCAGTAAGAGTAAAACGGAAGGTCTACAAGAGGGTAGTGAGACCAGCTATGTTATATGGGTTGGAGACAGTGGCACTGACAAAAAGGCAGGAGTCAGAGCTTGATGTGGCAGAGTTGAAGGTGTTAAGATTTGCACTGGGTGTGATGAGGATGGACAGGATTAGGAATAAGTATATTAGAGGGTCAGCCCAGGTTGGAAGGTTTGGAGACAAAGCCAGAAAGGCAAGATTACGTTGGTTTGGACATGTGCTGAGGAGGGATGCAGAGTATATTGGGAAAAAGATGCTAAGGATGAAGCTGCCAGGGAACAGGAAAAGCGAAAGGCCTAAGATAAGGTTTATGGATGTGGTGAGGGAGGACATGCAGGTGGTTAGTGTGACAGAGCAAGATGCAGAGGACAGGAAGAAATGGAAATAGTTGATCCACTGTGGCGACCCCTAAAGGCGGCAGCTGAAAGAAGAAGAAGATATATAGATATATTAAAAAAAAAAAAAAAAAAAATATATATATATATATATATATATATATATATATATATATATATATATATTAATGTGTTTTGTGTTTGCACATTGGATACACACTCTGAACCTCTCACTGCAAAACATCTGACCAAAAGCACTGTTAATGGGGGTGAAGGGGCCCAAAATAAGTACCTCCTGTAATTATTGATATCATCCCCTCCTTCGCAGCTGAACAGATTTGCCTTGCAACACAATAACTAATGCTCTAGGTATCATACCCAGGACCCCACACAACATAGCCACAAGTTAACAGTAATCCATCTCAGCTGTATGATGTCAGGATAATATCAATAACATATAATGCAGAACAGTCTGTCTACCATAGGGAAAGTACAATGTGGAAGCAGTAAGCATTCCAATGATACATACACACACACACACACACACACACACACACACACACACACACACATATATATGTGTATATATATATATATATATATATATATATATATATATATATATATATATATATATATATATATATATATATATATATATATATATATATATACATATATATATGGGTCCTCTTCAAATTACAAAGCGTCAGTTCCGACACAGAGGAAGAGGAGCGTGAAAGGACCGACAACGCAGTTGACCGACATGCTGAAATCCCGACAGCTGGAAGACCGACAAAGGGCGTGTAAGCGACTTGTTAAGTATGCGATAGTGAGGGATTTAGGATTAGGGAGCAAGACAGGTAAGTGTGCAATAGTGAGGGATTTAGGGTTAGGGTGTGTGAAAGGTGAGTGTCTTGATAGTGTCGGAGTTAGGGTTTGGGTAATGTAAGTGTGTGTTAGTGACGGGTTTATGTTTTAGGGTGGGTTAAGTAAGTTAGGAGTAGGCTGCAGGTAGGATAGGTGTCTGGTACTGTCGGACCTTAGGGTTAGGGGTGGGTTAAGTGAGTTAGGGTTAGGGTGCAGGTAGGGTAAGTGTCGGTAGTGTCGGACCTTAGGGTTAGGGGTGGGTTAAGTGAGTTAGGGTTAGGGTGCAGGTAGGGTAAGTGTGCTGAGTGTCGGCCCTTAGGGTTAGGTGGGTTAAGTGAGTTAGGGTTAGGGTGCAGGTAGGGTAAGTGTGTGGTAGTGTCGGACCTTAGGGTTAGGGTTTGGGTTAGGGCTAGTGGATATGTAATGTAGTGTAATGTGTTGTTTACGTTTAGTGTGTCGGTGTAATGGTGTTCGGTGTTTTGCGTTGTCGGTATTGTGTGTTGTCGGTTATTTGGTGTCGGTGGTTTGTGTGTCGGCGAACTGGCGTGTCGGTGTTCTAAAGTAGACCCATATATATATATATATATATATATATATATATATATGTATATATACATACATACATACACATATACATATATTACTACTTATAGATATGTATAAGAAGATATATATTTATAGGGTGCACAGCATATCGAACAGCCAGTATTCCTACAGTTGCCACCTTTTAAAATGGCCAATGTTTGATTCTTTCATAGAAAAGACAATTATTGCATGAAACATATACCCACAGACATGTCAAAGAATATGATACCACACACAAGTTTGCATACATAGAAATGCTTGTGTACTATTTCAGTTGTATATGCCATTTCATATAGCAGTTAGGTGTTTGAAATACATAACTGAGTAATGCAACTCTCAAACAAACCATTTGATACAGTAATCTAAAAACATAACATATGTTGCTGTCCAGGCTAAGGCCTTCAAGTAGTACAACAGTATAAATAACACTTGCCTTAAAGATAAGAATCACTCAACACATTAATTACATATGTAGTTCAGCAGCCTCCCATTACACTCTGTACTCAACCCCTAGGGGGAAAAGAATTAAGCTGTCACAATGAAATTGTATCTTTTACATAATGCTTAACTTAAAACATCACTATCACACTGACAAACAGACCTGTCGGTGAGCCTACCACTGTTCCCATAGTGAAATGTATGAACATGTGCAGTCATATACCTTCATGTGTCTTACTACTGATAACCCTCACATGTTGTAATAGCCTAGGTTAAAAAATGTGCATACCCCTCCCTCATAAAATGACTTACAAGGGCATATAGCAGTGTTTTACATACACTGACCTCTGGACTGTACAAGGTCAAACACGTTTTGTCCAGCTGTAGCCCTTATATATATATATATATATATATATATATATATATATATATGTGTGTATCCTACCTCACAATTTGTGCATGAGTCCACAACATCACTGGAATGATAGCAGGAATGCCAGCACTAAATAATGATAGGCCATTACTTAACAACCTGTTGCTGCATGACATATGGACAAAGCCTGGTATATAGGTGGAGGACAGAGGCTGGAACACAGGGCCATATTTGCAATTTTGCTGTTATACACTGTGAAAGTTGCTGGTATTACAGGATTGGTTGCAACATACCCTTATTCAGGAATATGAAGTTAGAAACACAAATGGTTGTAGTCATGTACTGATAGCACTCAACAGAGAGAATGCCACTGATAAATCAGAGGCACGACCTGTGTGGTGAACAGACAAAACATAACAGCCAATCCTCTGGCCATCATGTGGATAGGCCCACAGTTGAGAGCTATGCAGACAGACTGCATTCCATGCAAAACTAACATGTACAGACAAAACCTGTAAAACTAGCAATATTCAATCCATATAACGACAATACTCAAACTGTCCGTAGGTCTGCAACCTTATGCAAATATGTAGTTGGCCTTTGTCTGCAAGTCCAGTTGCAAGAGGTATTGCTACAGGCTGTCTGTAACACTGCTGCTGCCCACACACAGGTAGGATGTCTTCCATACAGGAAAGGTAAAGGAACAATGCTCACATGATGTAGTAATTTATAGTAGTGAGTCACCATTACACTGGTAATCAGAAGTACTACACAACTGGCTGCATGCAATTAGCAAGTGGTGAACACTGATTGGTGCAGATGCCATCACCTGATTATGAGCAGCACTTACAAAATCCATGCTGCAACCTATTCAAAGCAGCTCAGTCCCTGTAGTGGAGAGAGAGAGAGAGAGAGAGAGAGAGAGAGACTACAAACCAAACCAAAATAAAATTATATAAAACAAGGGACACATAAAGTGTAGATAGAAGAGAGGACAATACTAAAACAGGTATGTGAAACATATATGCATGTAATTGAATGTAGTACTTGGTCTGTAATAATGGGATAGATGATGTGGAAAGATTTATATGTGCCATCAAGACCTGTTGTAATGATGTCCTGCTGAACAACTGCTATGGACATAGCATCTGGCCCTGTGGGCAGTGGGCCATACCTGTCAACTGTGCAGATCAGCACTGAATGACAAGATGTAAGCCATCATAGTGTGTATTCTGTACCTCAAGACAAGTATATCAGTCTTGCAAATAGCTGGAGGTGGAAGTAATGACGTTATGAAAGACACATGAGTTTCAGACCCCACCACCTTCAGGACAGTCATGTTAATGTGAAATGTATCATGCACAAACTTCATAGGTTTGTAATAGGCTTACCTGAAATCTGTCCCTATATATACCCCCCTAATGTTAGGCCATGGCCACATGTGACACCCTTCTGTTTTGTAGCAAGGCAGAACAGTACAACTGTACAACTGTGGATAAAGGAGATTTATAGAGTGTGGACCTGATGTTTGAATGCATTCCACACACACACACACACACACACACACACACACACACACACACACACACACACACACACACACACACACACACATATATATATATATATATATATATATATATATAGATATATATATTTATACAAATATAGACACACACACACACACACAGATATATATATATATATATATATATATATATATATATATATATATAAACAAACAAAAACATATATATATATGTGTGTGTGTGTGTGTGTGTGTGTATGTATATATCTATATATATATATATATATATATATATATATATATATACATATATATATATATATATATATATATATATATACACATGCACATTTCCCCTACTGTTGAATATATATATATATATATATATATATATATATATATATATATATATAGTTGTAAGCGGGTGCAAAATGGACAGTTATGTCTGGTGTGAAATCCATGTTGGGAACACATTGCCCTTGTTTGTGAAGGTGAGATTGGTATGTTGGGGAAGGATAGTAGGTATACTTGGGGAGGTAGGTTGGCTTGGAAGACAGACAAGACAGCATACAGGGGCGGTATATGACACATGTGGTGGGTAAACCCCTTGGATGGAGAGTGGTGTTTGGAAAGTGGAAGCCTATGAGCCCCCAAATGGAAGCAGTGGGTCCAAAGTCCCCACCCATGGGCAGTCACATCTGCACCTTCATGACCCTGAAGGTGGCTGAGCTGGGGGTTGAGAAGGAGGAGCATGCAGACCCTGTAATTCTGTATCGAGGGCCTCAAGATGGTGTATCAGATCCCCCAAGTCTCTGTGAAGCTCCATATGCACCAGACCCTGGATCTGACTTCAGGTGACAGGATCCTGTCTGTGTCGGCTCCCGGGGGGACAAACACCATTCTCTGAGGTGGTTCCACCTGAAGGTAGTGCAGGACCAGCAGATGATGAGGTCCTGGAGTAGGTCTCAGATGTGCTGTGGCCTGGTAACATGGCCAGATGAGGTGGGAGAGGTGGTTCTGCTAGGAACAGGCTTCCCAGTCATGCTATTGTGTCACAGTTATAGAACATATGTGGGTAGTAATAGTCCACACAATCCAGGATTACTTCTAACAGCATGCATAGATATCCCCATTAACACAAAACACCATATTTGGAACAGTCGCATAGCAGATAGAACATATGCATATATGGAACTATAGTGGCCCTTACAATGGCATGCAGGTGACATTGTTAGCAACAGGCCACCGATGATAGTGTTTCAACATGGAACATGACTAGAAACACATTGCAATATTTGTCGTACAATACAATATATGCCCCAACAGTAGGTTTGCTGTAAACATACCTGTTGAGTTGTGTGTTCAATTTATTGTTGCAGATATGGTGGGGGGAGACAGAGATATCAATTAACAACTATTATATCCTTGCAGTATGAGATCCTCAGACCTTTTTTCCTCTTTATGTCTTTCAGGCACTATGTTTAGAGAGCGGCTGACAGTTTATTCCCCCCATGAAAATGATGTGATTATCAACTACCTGGTACAGCACCACCACACCCTCTTTGACCATACAGCCCAGCATCTGCAGGAGAGGACTGCCCTGTAGAACAAGTTCATCCACTGGGTAAACAATGTCAGCCTGCATAACCGCAGTTATGAGCAGGTCCAATATCGCTGCACTGACATCATCCGCCACACCCATCAGCATGATGCTGCAGTTAGGAGGGACCAGCTAGCCACAGGAGGAGGGGTCATGGCATCCAGCCCCCCTGACACATGCTGAGGAGCTCCTTGCCAGCCTTGGGGCACCTGCCTGCCAGCAAAGCCAAGACCCAGCTGATAGCATTGTGGTGGTGGGTACTACCCACACAATGGATGAGGAGCATGCAGGTAAGGCCACAGGACACATCAGTAGACCATGGTTGCTTATCCATCTGCATCTGTAAAGTTTCATTATACATATGTGAGATAAAATATATATAGTCTGTTGCTGAAATGTAGTAATGAACAGATGTGCATAATCTGTAGTATTGTGGGTTTGTACTGTTGATGTACTGAAATGCTGCCCCCACCCTGTACCATTGCCACAGGTGTGGCTACTGACATCACATCTTTCACACAACTATGTAGGTCCTACATTTAACACACCTACCCATAATACATGCTGTAACATGTTCACTTATTGTTGCTGTTAACTGCACTGCATCACAGTGGTTGCCATGGTGGCATATCTGAAGGGTATGTAAGAGTCCTGCAATACATCTAACAACCTGTCATTGCAAGATGTGTGCACAGAGATGATAATGATGGGACAAATGGCCTACAGTAGGCACATGTCTGAAATATCACCCTTATACAGTGCTACAACAGTGTATATACCACTATTACAATGGCAACTGTTATAGACATACACAATGGCATATGATAATACCACATTCCACAACCCTTACAACCTGAAATGTGATCTTAACATGAGCAATGAATGTGTAATATGGAATCCTATGTTAGGACAGCAAATATGGGGAATACATACCTTAACAAACACAGGTATGATATGTGTGCACACACTCCAAGTAACATATTGTGGAAGCAGCTTTTGAGGTACTGACAGCATTCACTCTTCTTTAGTACGCACCTTCCATCAAGTACAGGTCCCCAGTGTCACACCAAGAAATGGTCTGCTGCCCAAGATGTATGTCAATCACATTTGCCCACTCACCTGCAACAGAGGCAGCCGTGGCTTGCACACATCTTACAAGCCATGGAATGGATCCCATATCCAACAGGTAGAATGCATGAGTGGGAGATGTAGCCTTACCTCACCATTGCATATACCATGGCAAACAGTGCAGACAGTCATGTATGTGATGAGGAAGTATGGGACAGCATTAATGTAGAAAATAAACAGATGACCATCCAAGACAGCTGATGACACATGTTGCAAACTGGTCATTGAGGCTGCCTAGAAACATGCAGCAACATTGAAGAAGTTGCAGGAATGTCTAGCAAGTATGACTGTGCAGTACCTGTGTCAACAATCGCCTGGGCTCTGCATAAGTGTGGCCTATGGGTTAGGGAAATCAAATGGGACAGTTGTTCCACAGGAAACATCAGCAAGGGCTCTCTACAGGTAGCATATGCATAACATCAAAAGTCCCCCAAAGGCATGTGTTGCAATGTGTAATGGTGTACCAAGACCAAGTTTGAAACCTACAGACAGTATCAAATAATGCCGCACAAGCAACACCTCACTTCACCTCAGGCTCACCATCCCCATATGTACGTTGCTGGTGCCAGTGTACACCTGTATGTTTACTGTTCATTACCAGGGACTAGGTCAGTACACATGGTATTCTGAATTTGGGACACTGCAAAATGACACTCATGTATGGCCCATAGTTGTCAAGCATCTGCAAAAAGGCTGAGGATGGGGAATGGTGTCATCCTGAAACACGACAGTGAATTGAAGCAGACATCCAAAGCTTGCTAAGAATGGCTGTATCTGCACACAGTCAAGGTCATGAATTGTGGCAGACATAACCCTGACTTCACAGTAATAGTGAAGGCACTGTGTGACCTCCAGGGGCTGTACACATAAGTTGACCTTGCAATCTGGCAGAGTTGGGGGACATTTGTAGGGTAGAATGACCAAATAGTGCAGATGGGCCATGCTAGTATACCCCTTCCAGGAATAGTGACTGCTGTAGTACACTTAACAGGTGCTGCAACAAACCTTCATGTTACGGGTGTGCACACTTATGCAGCCCACATATTGTATGCATCTCAATCAGCATCTGCACAATTAACACATTTGTTTGATACTGCATTTGATTGCACAGGTCATATGTCACATATCAGGTTTGTGTAATGTTGACATATGCAGTATTGTGACCCCATGGCATATCAGGGAAGAGGGTGTCATGTCAATAAAGGTGTGTACATGCCTCATAGCCACAGTAAGCTTTGAAGGTTCTTTTTCTTCTTCTTTCGGCTGTTCCCAGTTAGGGGTCACCACAGCAGATCACCTGTCCGCTCATGACTGGCAGTGGAGTTTTACGGTGTCAAGTTGCCAGCCCGGCACCCAACCTTCCACGGAAGGCACACACACACACACACACACACACACACACACACACACACACACACACACACACACACACACACACACACATGCACTGACATCTAGGGACAATTTAGAGTATCCAATCCACCTACAGTATGTCTTTGGATAGAGAAGGAAACCGGAGCACCCAGAGGAAACCCACCTGACCACAGGGAGGTCATGCAGACTCCGGACAGAAGGCACCCCATCCAAGGATCGAACCAGTGAACCTCTTGCTGCGAGGTGGCAATGCTTAACTGCTGCACCACCACAGCTGCCCAGCCACAGTAAGCTTTGAAGGTTGTCAATATAATTGTATTTTATTGCCCATACATGCACCGCTGATGATGAGATCTGCAAATCAGACATCAGGTATTCACTATTGACATCTGTCCTCATATCATCCCAGGTATGTATTGGACCAACAAATAGGGGCTGTGAGCAGCAGAACAAACATAACTGACACACATATACACATTCAGCAATGGCATGTACACCTGTATGGTATGGTGCACATTGCATACCAGGATGTTGAACAGGTGCACAGCAATACTGTGTACATGGGTGCAGTCTGTTCCAGGGGAAGGGGCATCACCTACTAACACAAGTCATGCATCACAGAGATGTATAATGTTGGTAACATGGATTGAATATAGCTGCAGTACATTCTGTTGAGTGCCATATGTAATGCATGTTAACAGATGGGTAATGAGAGGTCTGTGTGTAATATCTTTGTGTGTGTGCATGTGTGTGTGTGTGTGTGTGTGTGTGTGTGTGTGTGTGTGTACGGTTAACCAATAATGAACAGGTCTTAAAGTGCGTTTCTTGTTTTGCCCTCACAGCTGGTGAGGTGAGTCAGGGTCCCCCCTGCAGGCAAACTGATGTTCGTGTCCATACAGACTCTGACAATGATGATAGGTATGATGAGGCACAGGCAGGTTTCCCAGGGACTGAAGCCATGCCATCCCACTGTTATCCTCCCCATCCCTGCACACAGTCACATTACCTAAACATACTCCATCACTAGTGGCCATAGATGAGGGACATTTGGTGGGTGGTGGCATGGGACAGGACAGTGTGGTGACTATGGCAAGCATCTCTGGACACAGCAGCCATAGCCGGATGTCCGGCGAAGTACCACATAGGCAGATGTACAGGGGTGCTCATAGGACAGCTGCTGGTCATTATGCCCTGGCAGAAGTGCTACAGCTGGTGTTACCAGATGCATGTTTCAGGCCATCATGGAGGTGCAGGCATGTATGGAACGTTATTCCAGACAGGGTCTGAGGATCTAGAGGGCTACTCATTCTGCTGTTATTGACAACATCCGTGATCTTGCAGGTGCCCACCATTATTTTGCAGTGGTCCTGGATAGATGGTTGTGTGAGATAATGGGAATCCTTGACCGTGAAATGTCTGTGCTTGAGCATATGGTGGCAGTAGTGTGACAGCCATGTGGACATAGGTCAGCAACACCAACAGGTGCAGGTTGATGTGGACAAGCAACAAGTCAGAGCCGCTCCCGTAGTGGCAGTACCAGCACCAACACTGCAGGGGGGGCAGTGTCCACACCACAACATAGCAGGCCACATGCATGTGGCCTGGGCCAGTCCCAAGAGGGACCAGGATCCAGCGGGCATATGTCGTCATCAGGGGAGAGTACAATATCTGGCCTTGTACCTGATAGTTCCTGTGGAACCCCTGGCAGGCACAGATCTTGTGTCCATGGCCAGAGACGGTATACTGCACACCCTGTCAGGTACAGTCTGCTGCTGTCTAACAAACTCCTGTATATGGCAGCCACATGGCAGAACTGTGTGCATGCATACACACATCACCAACACAGCTAGGGCAACCCCATACCTATACACACCACATCTGCACAGCCCAATTAATAACGAAACCCCCTAACACACACACATGATCTCAAACAAACGGCTCAGCCTAGGTCTCTGGCAAACCCACAACACACCGTGTGCATATGATGATACTTGTGCCACATCCCTGTCATCCATAACATCAAAGCAGGGACAGGCTAATATGGTTCTGATGCACAGGCTGACTGCACTAAGATGTATCAATGTAATGCTGTGTAACATGTTTTCAGCACTAAAGTTTAATGCTTACATGTCAGGCTGTGCAGCTGTCCAGCCATGATGCATTATAGCTGTTATTAACACTGACTGATTGTGGTCTCCATAATGTATTCCGTTTGTGTTGTAAGTGTCTATGTGTCAGCAGGATGTTGGTCTGCTGTTGTTTCCTACAAGGGTATGGCACTGTAGTGACACCTTGACTAAGCCATGTTCTGTGTACAGCTGAATACAAGTCACAGGTCTGTATAACAGTTACTGCGTGTGCCATATGCCTGATAGGTCTGAGGGGTGTATACAGGTGAGTGCATGGTGGCTGATGTCAGCAGCCCTTCTACAGTGGACAATGGTAAGTGTACTGGGTGGTACACACCACATGTTGGTGTATAACACACACACACAGAGGCTTTGGTGTTGATGCAATACATAGAGAATACAGTACAGATGGATGGATGTACTTTTGCAGGGAACCCATTTTAGCCTATGTAATTCCGCCAAGACAGAATAGGAACAACATTACATTGGGAAATAATCGGTCTGCTAGTTTAATGTCATTGACGATGGTACTGGCAGGGTATATGTCCCCTTCCCCAATGTAGTGCAATTCTTGACAGGGTAAACATAGGTGTGCTGGTGTGGGTGGCACAGCCCTACCCTTTGGAGGGTGTGGAGTGGTCTAGAACTGCAGAGAGTGTGATTGACAACTACTTAACCTGTTAACATAAACTGTACAGTATTACAGCTGACTAACCAGGGGGATACACACAACAATA
>NC_056737.1:1543243813-1543248813 GCF_019279795.1 Protopterus annectens
TGTTAAGTGTACTACAGAAGTCACTATTCCTGGAAGGGGTATACTAGCATGGCCCATTTTCACTTACCATTATTTGGTCACTCCGCCCTACAGTTGCTCCCCAACGCTGCCAGATTGCAAGGTCAGCTCATGTGCACAGCCCTTGGAGGTCACACAGTGCCTTCACTATTGCCGTGGAGTCAGGGTTATGTATGGCACAATTCATGACCTTGACTGTGTTCAGATACAACCATTCTTAACAAGCTTTGGATGTATGCTTCAGTTCACTGTTGTGTTTCAGCATGACACTTCTCCCCATCCTCAGCCTTTTTGCAGATGCTTGACAACTATGAGCCACATATGAGTGTCATTTTGCAGTGTCCAAAATTCAGAACACCATGTCTACCAGCCTAGTTCCTGCTAATGAACAGCAAACCTAAAGGTGTACACTGGCACCAACAAGATACAGATGAGGATGGTGGGCTTGAGGTGGAGTGAGGTGTTGCTTGTTCAGCACAATGTATCTTTATTAATACTGTCTGTAGGTTTCAGCCTTGGTCTCGGTACACCATTACACATTGCAACACATGCCTTTGGGAGACTTGATATTATGCATATGCTACCTGTAGAGAGCCTGAATGATGTTTCCTTTGGAACAACTCTTCTATCTGATTACCCTAACCCATAGGCCATACTTATGCAGAGTCGAGGCAATTGTCAACACAGGTACTACACAGGCAATACTTGCTAGACATTCCTGCAAATCCCTCAGTGTTGCTGCATGTTTCTGGCCAGCCTCCATGACCAGTTTGCAACATGTGTTGTCATCTTGTTTATTTTCTACACTAATGCTGTTCCATACTTCATAGTCACATACATGACTGTCTGCACTGTTTGTCATGGTAAATGCAACGGTGAGGTAAGGCTACTTCTCCCACTCCTGAGTGCTACCTTTTGGATATGGGATCCATTCCATAGTTTGTAAGATATGTGCAAGCCACGGCTGCCTCTGTTGCAGGTGAGTTGGCAAATGTCATGGACATACTTCTTGGACAGCAGACCATTACTTGGTGTGAAAATGAGAACCTGTACTTGACGGAAGGTGCATACTAAAGAAGAGTGAATGCTGTCAGTACCTCAAACGTTGCTTCCACAATATGTTATTTGGAGCGTGTGTGCACACATATGCTTCCAGTGTTTGTTAAGGTATGTATTCCTCATATTTGTTGTCCTAACATAGGATTCCATATTACATATTCATTGCTCATGTTAGGATCACATTACAGGTTGTAAAAGTTGTGGAATGTGGTATTGTGATATGCTGTTGTGAAGATTTGTAATAGTTGCCATTGCCATTGTAATAATGGTATATACACTGTTGTAGCTACAATATAAGGGAAATGTTTCAGACATGTTCCTACTGTAGGCCATTTGTTCCACCATTATGTTCATCTCTGTCCACACATCTGCACTGACAGGTTGTTAGTTATACTGTGGGACTCTTACATACCCTTCAAATATGTCACCATGGTGACCACTGTGATGCAGTGCAGTTAACAGCAACAATAAGTGAACATATACAGCATGCATTATGGGTAGGTGTGTTAAATGTGTGCATGGCAAATACCATGGACATAACATGGCTGGTGTATTGGTAAACCTGAACAAAAAACACTCCATACTCACCAGCTACAGGCTGCTGCCCCAGAGGTATATCAGAGGGAACTACATAGTTGTGTGAGAGATGTAATGTCAGTAGCCACACCTGTGGCATTGGTACAGGGTGGGAGCAGCATTTCAGTGCATCAACAGTACAAACCCACAATACTAGAGATTATGCACATCTGTTCATTACTACCTGTGGCTAGCTGGTCCCTCCTAACTGCAGCAGCACACTGATGGGCATGGCAGATGAGGTCAGGGCAACGATGTCACACCTGCTCATAACAGCTGTTATGCAGGCCGACATTGTTTGCTCTGTGGATGAGCTCATTCTACAGGGCAGTCCTCTCCTGCAGATCATGGACTGTATGTCCAAAGAGGGTTCTGTGGTGATGCACGAGGTAGTTGATTAGTATTTCATTCTCCAGTGGAGTATAAACAGGGAGATGCTCCCGTGACATAGTATCTGGAAGACATATATAGGAAAAAAAGGTCTGAGGGCCTCATACTGCAAGGATATAACAGTTGTTAATTGACATCTCTCTCTCCTCCCCACCATATCTGCAACAATAATCTGAACACACAATTCAATGGATATGTTTACACCAAACGTACTGTTGGGACATATATCCTATTGTGCAACAAATACTGAAATGTGTTTCTAGTCATGTTCCATGTTGAAACACTATCATTGGTGGCCTATTGCCAACAATGTAACCTGCATGTCATGGTAATGGCCACTGTGGTTCCATATATGCATGTGTTCTGTTTGCTATGCAACTGTTCCAAATCTGGTGTTTTGAGGTAATGGGAATATCTATGCATGCTGTTATAACTAATTCTGGATTGTGTTGACTATTACTACCCACATATGTTCTAAAACTGCAACACAATAGCATGTTTGGGAAGGCTGTTCCCAGCAGAACCCACCTCTCCCACTTCATCTGGCCATGGCACCAGGCCACAGCACGTCTGGGACCCAACCCGCGACCTCCTCATCTGCTGGTCCTGCACTACCTTCAGGTGGAACCAGCTCAGGGGATGGTGCTCATCCCCCCCGGGAGCTCACACAGACAGGATCCTGTCATTTGATGTCAGGTCCAGGGTCTGGTGCAAAGGGAGCTCCGCAGAGAATTGGGGGATCTGCTATACCACCTTGAGGCCCTCATGACACAATTAGAAGGTCAGCCTGCCCCTCCTGCTCAGCCCCCAACACAGCCACCTTCAGGGCCATGAAGGTGCAGTGGTGACTGCCCATGGGTGGGGACTTCAGTCCCACTGTTTCCATTTGGGGGCTCATGGGCTTCCAATTTCCAAACACCCCTCCCCATCCAAGATGTTTACCCACCACATGTGTCACATACCACCCCTGTATGCTGTCTTGTCTGTCTTCTGACCCAACCTACCTCCCCAAATATACCTAATATCCTTCCCCAACATCCCACTCTCACCTTAACAAAAACAGGTCAATCTGTTCCCAACACAAATTTCACACCATACATAATTGTTCATTTTGCACCCGATTAACAACTGTTTACAGGTACCTTAATCACTCTGTATCCAACAGCCCTTGTTCTGGCCAGCAAATAAATTATCAGCCCTTGCAAGTGTCTAACCCAGGACCCTGCACACCATAGCCACATCAATTTACTAATAAGTCATCTGAGCTGCAGATATGTGTGATGTTTTCTCAAACATATCATGCAGCACAGTCATTCAACAGTAGAGATAATTTATTTATTTATATATATATATATATATATATATATATATATATATATATATATGTGTGTGTGTGTGTGTGTGTGTGTGTGTGTGTGTGTGTGTGTGTGTGTGTGTGTGTGTGTGTGTGTGTGTGTGTGTCTGTGTGTGTGTTTGTATATATGTAGACATACACGCATTTATATATATATATATATATATATATATATATATATATATATATATATATATATATATATATATACACACACACACACACACATATATATGGAGTTCATTCAGACATCAGGTCCATACTCTGAACCTCCTGCCTCCACAACTGCACTGTTCTGTTTTGCTATGAAACAGAGCATCACATGTGGACACAGCCTAACATCGGGGGGGGGGGATATATGGGGACAGATCGTAGATAAGTCTATTTCAAACCTATGACGTTTGTGCATGATACACTTCACATTACCATGACTGTTCTGAAGGTGATGGGGTCTGAAACTCATGTGTCTATCATGACTTCATTACTTTCACCTTCAGCTATTTGCCAGACTAATATATATGTTTGGAAGAACAGAACAAACACTATGATGGCTTAAATCTTGTCATTCTTTGCAGATCTGCACAGTTGACAGGTATGGCCCACTGCCCACAGGGCCATATACTATGTCTATAGCAGTTGTTCAGCAGGACATCATTACAGCAACATGTCTTGATGGCACATATAAATCTTTCAACATCATCTAGCCCATTATTACAGACGAAGTACTACATTCAGTTAGATGCATGCATGTTTCACATACCTGTTTTATTATTGTGCTCTTTTCTATGTACCACTTGGATAGCTTCCTTGTTTGTTTGTATTTTATTTTTTGTTTGTAGTACTTTTTTAGTGTTATTTTTGTTTTGTTTTTTCTCTCTCTCGCTCTCTCTCTCTCTCCACTACAGGGATCAAGCTGGTTTGAATAGGTTGCAGCATGGCTTTTGTAGGTGATGCTCATGATCAGGTGATGGCCTCTACACCAATTGGTGTTCCCCACTCACTAATTGCATGCAGCCAGCTGTGTAGTACTTCCAATAGCCAATGTCATAGCAACCCACTACTATCAATGACTATACCATGTGGGCGTTGTCACTTTACCTTTCCTGTATGGAAGACATCCTTCCTGTGTGTGGGCAGCACTGTTACAGACAGCAGGTAGCAATACCTCTTACAATAGGACTTGCAGACACAGGCCGACTACATGTTTGTATAAGGTTCCAGACCTATGGACAGTGTGAGTATTGCTGTTATATGCATTGAATACTGCTAGTTTTTCAGGGTTTGTGTGTGCATGCCAGTTTTGCATGGGATGCAGTCTGTCTGCATAACTCTCAACTGTTAGCCTATCCACATGATGGTCAGAGGATTGGTTGTTATGTTTGTCTGTTCATCATATAGGTCTTGTCTCTGACATAGCGGCATTCTCTCCATTGATTGCTATCAGTACATGGCAACATCCATTTGTGTTTCTGACTTCATATTCCTGAGTAAGGGTATGTTGCAACCAATGTTGTAACACAAGCAACTTTCACAGTGTATAACAACAATACTGCAAATATGGCCCTGTGTTCCAGCCTCTGTCCTCCACATAAATATCAGGCTT
>NC_056737.1:1543251313-1543306313 GCF_019279795.1 Protopterus annectens
GTCACCACTGCACCTTCATGGCCCCAAAGGTGGCTGTGCTGGGGCTGAGCAGGAGGGGCAGTCTGACCCTCTAAGTGCACCGTGCAGGCCTCAAGCTGGTATAGCAGATCTCCAAACTCCCTTCAGAGCTTGCTACTCACCAATCCCTGGACCTGACTTCAGGTGACAGGATCCTGTCTGCGCCCACTCCCGAGGGGCGCGAGCCTCATCCCCTGAGGCGGTTCCACCTGAAGGTGGTGCAGGACCAGTGGATGAGGAGATCCTGGGGTGGGTACCAGGCATGCTGGGGTCAGGTGCCATGGTCGGATGAAGTGGGAGCGGTGGGTCCACTGGGACCGGCCTTCCCATATGTGCTATGGTGTTGCAGTTTTAAAACATATGTGGGTTAGTAATACTCAACACAATCCAGGATTAGTTATAACAGCATGCATAAATTTCCCCATTAACCCAAAATACCAGATTTGGAACAGTTGCATAGTAAACAGAACACATGCTTATATGGAACCACAGTGGCCATTACAACGGACATGCAGGTAAATTGATAGCAACAGACCACCAATGATAGTATTTCAACATGGAACATTAATAGAAACAAATTTCAATATTTATTGAACAATAAGACATAAGTCCCAACAGCAGGTTTGGTGTAAACATATCCATTGATTTGTGTATTTAGATTATTGTTGCATTTATAGTGGGGGAGAGAGAGATGACAATTAACTTATGTATCCTTGTAGTACTCACAACTTTAATGATCATTGCTCTAATTGTTAAGGTACAGGTATTATTACAATACCCTATGGCCTTGGTTTGGGCAGTGGTATGTTTGTACACAGTGTATACTTCAACTGTCTTATAGCTAAATCCTTACATCTCTTACCAGGTAGACTTGTGGAGGGAATGTTTGTTAACACTACCTGACTCTTTCTATACATATTCCCAGATTCAAAGTTAATATTATGCACATACCTCTCAATCTCTTAATGCAAGCACTCTGGACAAAGCTTGACAACATGGGGGTACAAATAGGGACATGTTTTGAATATTGATATCATAAACCTTTGGACAGTTGCATGAGCTAGACCACTCCACCCATACAGTATAAGAAGGAATCAGTACTGCAAACTAAACAAGGATATACATTTTGAGCCTCAAGAGCAGGAGCACACTTAAGCAAATCTGCAGTCTGCGGCTACCACTCCACCCATACAGTATAAGAAGGAATCAGTACTGCAAACTAAACAAGGATATACATTTTGAGCCTCAAGAGCAGCAGCACACTCAAGCAAATCTGCAGTCTGCGGCTACCACTCTACCCATACAGTATAAGAAGGAATCAGTACTGCAAACTAAACAAGGATATACATTTTGAGCCTCAAGAGCAGGAGCACACTTAAGCAAATCTGCAGTCTGCGGCTACCACTCCACCCATACAGTATAAGAAGGAATCAGTACTGCAAACTAAACAAGGATATACATTTTGAGCCTCAAGAGCAGGGTCAGTCCACCCAGGCATTCTAGTTGTATGTTTTATGAGAGTAAAGCTATTATATTAGCAGTAGTATTAGCAGTAGATATATATTTTGAGCCTCAAGAGCAGGGTCAGTCCACCCAACCATTCTACTTGTATGTTTTATGAGAGTAAAGCTATTATATTAGCAGTATTTCTTAGTAGTTCTCAGCGTGCTAATAAAACTGACTGTTTTAGCCTTGTGTCCTCCCCCCCAGCTAGTACAGTAATCCTAACTGTCCAATAGACAGTATGCATTTAATTCAGATCCCTGTGAATAAATTAACCATCACGCAGCCTTCTCAGTGCTTTCTGCCTTAGTTTGTATCACTTGGAGGCCCACCTGTTTATTTGCATCTCTATACATTCCCCTTCATTGCTAAGGTATCTCCCTACTCTAAGCTGTGCACAAACTGGTTACTAATCAGCAACTCAATGTGAAGACACACTCCCAACCTTAATAAACTTTGCTGTCTCTTCTCTCCTTCACTTTACAGGTAGTTTGAATTATTACTTACCCCCTATGAGGCCGTCATTGATTTCCACTGATTACCTCTCTGTTTTTTTTTTGCATTCCACTTGGATTATACCCCTTGTGCTATCTCCCCTCCCCAATACTACGTCTATATTAGACTCCTGCTGAGCATGGAGCCATCTTTAAATTTCTAGTCTCCCACCAGGACCCAAGTGCTCTTCAGCAATTACATTCTGCTTGCTGGTAAGCCATTAGACCACAGGAATTTGTTTAAAGTGTTCAGATTTGTAAAGTAATACTTACTTTTTTCTCTTGTCTTGGTGGGCTCTGCCCCACTCCGTTCACCCTTGCTAATGCTCAGGCTCTCTCCACTTCCCTGCCCTGCCCCCTATTCCCTACCACCCCCACTACCTCTACATTTATAGTAATCACAGCCACACCCACAGCTCACCCTCATATCACCTCCACCAATCACAGATCCTCAAGTCATATCACATTATACCACACCAACTTGCTCCACACAAAATACTCCCAATCACTCTCATTCCCACTAGGCATTTTTTACATCACCCACACTACTTCCCCATCCACATATAGTGCAACCCTATAATTCCTATTCAGACTCCCCACCTAGAACCAACTTGAACTTTATAAACATGACTATCACACAACTAAGTCTAGTCTGTCTTCTCTTAATTCTTTACAACACCACAAGTTATCACTCTAGCAATATCCGTAAACTTAGTAGCACAACACTACATTATGCACTCTCATATACAGATACCACACATTATAATAAAATCTGCTCACAATTGTTCAAGAACTACATAACGGACCAATTCAGAACCAAACACATATGCTCTCATTCCTACTCCAAAAAAACACAATACTTTCTCACACTCCTCACCAAACTCCAACATCTGTATCACCATTTTAACAGCAGGCTCATCATAAGTTGGGATATCCACCCCAACCCAGGCCCAAATCCATCCTGTCCAACACAAACTGCTCCAACACAATGTCAGAACATAACACCCCCACTTTCTTAATCTCTGGGCAAATCAACAACAGCAGCAAAACCAACCATCTTTTAATGCTAAATATTAATATTAGAAGTATCAGAAATAAAATACCTGAACTCCAGGCCACAATGGTACACTACTCCCCAGACATAGTTACTTTAACAGAAACCTGGCTAAATAAAAACATAGCTAACTCAGAAGTTCTCCCTACTGACTACAATATCATTAGACAAGACAGACCACTTCGTAAAGGGGGTGGAACTGCCTTACTGTACAAGTCCAACTTAACTGTCTGTCAATTACCAAACTCCTACCCCTCCCCCAATAATTGGGACATACTTATCTCACAACTTCAATTTCACCCTAAAAAGGTCATCACCACAATTGTGATCTATATTCCACCTGGTAATACACCTACTAGCCTTGAAGACTTTTTATCCTGGTGTTCTTCCACATACTCACAAGAAACCCTTATTCTGGGGGACGTCAACCTAGATTGGTTCACCTGTATATTAGAACCACCAAGTAATTTAATAAATCTCCATGGCTACCAGCAGCTAGTCCAAATTCCAACTAGATGTGATAAAAAATCTAAAAGGGAATCCATCCTTGACTGGGTCCTAACTAACAACCCACATTGTAACCTCACACAGGCAGTCTCCCAGACACCTTAAGTGACCACAACATAATATACTTTATACGTAGTAGAACAACCATATGAAAAAGCACTAACTATATATCCACTAGAAACACAAAAAAATTCTCTCCTGAAGTCCTCAACACTTTACTCTGCAACTGTGACTGGACCCCCCTAAAAACCCTCCCACTTGACCAGGCTGTAGCATATTTCAACAAAACATTTCTACAACACCTAGACACTGTCACTCCATTGCGCAAAATCAAGGTTAGAACCTCCACAAACCCCTAGCTCAGTAAAGAAACCAAACAAATCCTCAAGTCCAGAGACACTGCCTGGCTTTACTATAAAAAAAACAAAGAAACACAAAGCCTAACTAAGTACCAAGAACTGCGCAACCATGCAAAAAAATGCATTAGGCTGGACAAAAAAATCCTACTACACAACATTACAAACTAAATACCAACACAACCCCCAAAATTTTGGAAAAATGTAAACCAGCTAATAAAATCCACCCAGAAGGCTACCCCCAAACCAAACACCCCTGACACTAAAGTTCCCATCGAAACACAATTCAACTCCCACTTTGTGAACTCAATTCTATCCTTAGTATCACAGGACAGTTCCTTCCTCACTATCCCCCCTACACAAATAACACTAATACAAGCTTTACCCTCAAAACAGTTTCCACTAGTTTAATCAAAAGCATGCTCTCCAAACTAAAAACCTCATCAACAGCAGCCGACCTACTCCCCAGCTATTTCTTGAAACTCACAGCAGATGCTATTGCTATCCCAGTCTCCACTCTCATAAACAGATCAGTTGTTGAAAACTATGTGCCCAAACTCTGGAAAATATCCTATGTTACACCCATACATAAAGGCATGACCTCCAGTGAACTTAATAACTACAGACCCATTGCTTTACTCTCCCCCCTGGCCAAGATCCTAGAAAAATACATCCATACCCAGATGCTAAACTATCTCCTAGACAGCAACATTCTGCCATCTACTCAGCATGATTTCAGACCTGCCCATAGTACCACTACAGCCCTCCTCTGCTTCACAGACACAGTAAACTGTCTCAGAAATGAAGGCCTACAGGTGTCAACTCTTTTTTTGGATATGTCCAAAGCATTTGACACAGTCTCACACCAAATCCTGCAAAACAAACTAAACCAATATCACCTATCAAATTCCACTCTTACCTGGTTCCAAAGCTACTTAACTGACAGGTACCAAGCTGTGAAATGGGAAAATTCTCTCTCTCCTCAGCTGCCCATAACTATAGGAGTCCCACAGGGTTCTATCTTAGGACCACTACTATTCACAGTCTTCACAAATGACCTCCATACCTCCACACAGCATGCATCTATAATTCAGTATGCAGATGACACTACCTTAATCTGTGCTGCACAAAACATTCCCACCCTCCTGCAAACAGCTCAACTAGCATTCTCTGATGTTGAAAACTACCTTACCAAAGCCCAACTTATCCTCAATCCAAAGAAAGCTCAGCTTATGATTATAACCAGTTCTAACAAAAACACTGATAGCAGTCAATTCACTATCTACTCCACAAATGCTACTCCAATCACTCCAGTGACACAGGCTAAGCTATTGGGAATAACCATAGACTCCCACCTAAAATTTGATAGTCATCTCAACTTAACTATTAAAAAAGTACATGCCAAACTGGGATCACTCTACCGTATGAAACCATTTCTTACCAACAACACAAGATCAGCCATTGCTCGCTCCCAACTTCTATCCACCCTACTCTATGCATCTCCATTTCTGACTAATCTCAACAAAACTGAACTAAGCAAAATGGAAGCCTGCTATAACAAGAATTACCCACTTTGCTGCAAATTGCTCATATAGAACTCATCACTGTACTGCTTTGAGACAGTTCCACTGGCTTGAACTGCCCAACCTCCTAACTTACAATCAGTTCTGCCTCCGTCATTCTATCTATTACCTCCCCACTAAGTGTCCTGCCTCAAAACCCTAGTACAACATCACTCAGCCAAAAGGCCTCTTAGGTCATCAAGCAAACTACTACTAGAAGTCACCAACAGCTAAAATAGCTTTGAAGATGCACTATATAGTAGTTCAGTGGCTAAAAAATGGAACTCTGTCCCCACTAGCATTCAAAACACATCATCCAAAGCCTCCTTTAAAGACCTCATCAGGCAACATCTCAAGCAAAGTTGGCAGTGCCATGATTGCTCCCCAGGCTAGTGAAAATTGATAAGGTATACATACTAAATCTAGAGTATTTGACAATAGTTTTCAATCTTACTCACAAACACTGGCTAATCTACAATGTATGTACTGTACCTGTGTACTATGTATGTATTCTACCTATGTTCCAAATTTCAGCTGTACACCACAAATCTATTAATTACCTTTATTTTTAAATTAATTCTCTCCACTGTAACTGTTGATGTGCCGCATACCACTGTAAAAACATGTCTTTTGTAATTTGTGTGTATACTGATCATGTCTAACTAAATGTATCTGTAATTTTTCTTTGTGGAGCTTTTCTCCCCAGGCCTCTGCTGAAAAAGAGCCTTTTCGGCTCAGTCAGACACCCCCAGTTAACAAATGTAAAATAAATAAATGAGTGACAGGATTTGTTTTAATATACATTTTTTGAAGGTTTTGAGGTCTGGAAATCAAATGTATGTCATTATTTTGTGACTACAATTCTGAGATCACCCCACTGATTTGCCAGGGGACCAGAGGAACAGGCAGAAAATATGAGCCAATTATCTGGACATCCTGAAAAATCTGTACAGTTCAGAGGTATGATTATGCACACATCTTACTTTCACTCCCAGGACTCGAACCATGGCTGTGTCTGCTAAAAATACAACAATTTAAGTCACAGTAGAGTGTGCTATTTGGATATTGCTTTCTATCTCTTCAGTGTTTTCTGTCTAAGTCTCGCTTGGTTGTACAATCTGATCTTGTACTTACAACAGTCTTATACAGACATTCCTAGACAGTTTTTTTTATGTAGCACAGTATGGGTAACAGTGTTTAATACAACATTACTAATTCAGAGAATGCAACAATAAATGCCATAAAATACCAGAGTGAACACAACCAGTCCAGGATTTAGAGCTTTATTGCCAGGCAGTTACAGTTTTATTTAAATATGACCTATATGGGACTATTACTGTCATATTGTCTGGTTTACTCAGTACAACCCATACAACAGTTTTTATACTTCCAGATGACTTTCTACTACTTTATATTTATTTGGTATGACTACTACAAGCAGGATTGTTACTCACCAGCCTCATGACAAAGCCCTTGCAACCTACTTGCATGGGCTTCCTGATTCACAGCCCACTCAGCTGCAGCTGTAAAAGAAATAGAGACATATTTAGGTATACCTATCCATCACATACACATGCTGAACTTTAGTAAACAGTAATGGTATAACTACATACACACTGCTGGGACATCACCCCTCTACCTTGCTTCTTGGATCCACTCATCCAAGACCTCCCTCTTTCTCCACTTCAAGTCAGCATAGTGCTGCCTGACCTGCTCACCAGTCCGAGGGATACCAGTGGCACTGGTGAGATCATGGGCAAGATGGTCCCAGGCTTCCGCTTTATATTGGGAGCCCTTTTACTGTCCCTACAGCAGTCTCTCATCATGGTTTGTTACCAGGAGTCCTACCATGACCTTGGGCTCCTGTATGCCCCAGAGCTGTGCCTGCAAGCACAATCCCTCTCCAGTTCCAGCCATCCTGTATACAGTGGGAAGCTGCAACCAGTTATGAGCTGTATTCCTGCCTGTGGGGTTTAAATATGGCTGATTTCCCACACTTTGCCATGACTGGACAGTTTTGAATATGCTGAGCTAAGCTAAGCTATGGGCAAACCTGCTTAGCTAAGGTTGGCATTGCTTAAAGGGACAGGTTCAGCACTACTTACCAATGGGCAAATTCACTTAGCTGGGCTACTCATTGCTTAGCAGTCATATTTACAGAATGATTATACCTGGTAAGCAGAGCTGTGCAATGCTTAGCATTGCTTATTTTTCATTTTATAGACTATTTGCTGTATGGCATTGATTCATCATTCATTACATATTATAAATTTGTTTACTGACCCTGACTTCCCCAATGTGCTTTCATTACATTTATTCATGTGTGGGGCGCTTGTGTTTATATCGGGATTTCACAACTTTATTAAACTGACACCTCACATCTGGACCTAATGCAGTACTCTGGTTAACAAATATATGTCATTTAGTTGGTAATACTAAAAAAAAAATGTTTATGTACTGCTTTCACATGTAAAATGTGAATTGGTTACAGTGGGGATCGAACCAGGAATGGCTGCTCCCAAAGCATACACTCTAAGGGCTACACTATTGCAATACTGCATATGTTGGATGCCTCTTGCTATTTAACTTCTTTTTCTGTTTAAGCTGGACTAATTGTAGCTAAGCAATGGGCACACCAGTGCAGCTATACTTAACCTTTATCACATTTATAAAAAAAAAAAGTTTTGTTGTGTTATTTCCTCTATACCCTTCAGAATATCCCTGCTAATGCTAAACCTGTCATTTTATCAGCTTTCTGCTTTGTGGGCAATTGTCCTTTTGGCTTTGTCTACATTACTTACTTTGATGGGTTGGGAGGTGTGCACTATGTGCTTATGCTGCCTGTGTTAGCCTAATAACTTTTGGCTTGGTAGCATACCTCTCAACCTCTTAGGGCAAAATATCTGGACAAAGACTACAATGATGGGGGGACAAATAGGGGTGGATGTTAAATATTGCTCTTACAAACTTAAAAAGTTGATAGAATAACTGGTTTTACATTAGCATGAATTTTCTGATGGATGTGTGGAGTCTTAAACTCAAAATTGTTGTCATTATTTAATGACTTCAACCTTCAGCTGTTTGCCAGACAGGTACACATTTTAGGGGGAACATCATAAATATGATGCAGGCATCTGGGTATTCTGTTAAAATCTGTACAGTTGAGAGTCATGCTTGGTAGGGATGATTGTCCCTTTTGCCTTTGACTTTTGTTTTCCTGATGGGTTGGAGCTGTTATGAGCGCTCTCACTCATTTTTAATTGCCAAAAGGCAATTCTGGAGTGCAGGGGCATGTGTATTGGGAGATCTCTGCTCTCAGACACACCCCCTGCACTTGTACACAGCTCCGTGTCCATTTAACAGCAAAGGCAGTGCCCCTTCATGAATATGCAAGGTGCTCTGCCATGCTGTACTGTAATGGTCCCTGCCAAGCAGGAATAACTTATTCCTGCACGGTTGCTTGTTGAATCCTGGAGATTAATTTCTCAATCACTCCCTGCCCCTTTTCAGACCACAATTCATTGATACTAAACCTTCAAAATTGATGCAAACCATTAATCTTTAACTCCAGAATTCCACCATATATAAATAAAATTAAAGAGTTCAAACCCTGGTTAGTATCTGAATTACAGTTCTTCTTAGATATTAATTACACCACAGAGATGAATAAAATAATGATATGGGACTCATTAAAAGCTTACATATATGGTAAAACCCTAACTTGGTATAAAAAAAAATCAGAGAATGGGATTCTGAATTATTAGATCTAGATTCCAAACTTTTGTCAGTAAAAGCTGAAAAAAAATCAAAATCATTTGGAGATGAAAAAGAAAGAACTATTAAACAATAAATACAATGAAATTCTAATACATAAACCTAGTTTAGCTTTAGAAAAACTAAAAATTAATACCTTGGCCACTTCTCCCAAATATCTACATAATTTATCCACAAGAATCAAAATACGATCAAAAGCTAATAACATTAAAAGTATCTTCCATGAAAAGAAAGGGAAAAATGTCTTGGATATAGGTAACATTCTTGATGCCTACTGAAATCACTATATGGAACATTTCCAAAAAGAAAATATACATATTGATCAATTAAATCTAGATGAAAAATGTTCTAATATAAAAAAATTCCAGAAAAATTAAAACTAGATCTGCAAGCACCCATATCCTACAAAGAAATTACAGATACAATAAAAGAGGGTAAAATAATAAAGCTCCAGGTATAGATGGCATAATTATAGAAATATATAAACGTTTTCCTTCAAAGATACTATCCCTCTTCCATAAAACTCTATTAGAAATTCACTCACAAGCTTTAATACCACCCTATTGGAGATATTCCTTAATCACACCAATTCTAAAGGAAAACAAATCCCCAAACCTCTGTACCTTATATAGATCTATATCATTACTAAATAATGACTATAAGATATTAATATTTATGACAATATTATAAGATATTGGGGACCTACAGACACTAGATCCTACCCAGTTTGGCTTTGTTAAGGGCAGATCCTGCCTCTTAAACCTGGTTGATTTCTTTGAAACAGTCACCAAGGTCATTGATGAGGGGAAGGTGGTCCACACAGCCTATCTGGACCTCGCAAAAGCCTTCGATACAATACCCCACTCGGGCATTATAGATAAGCTCACCAGCTTAAATATAAACCACTATGTCACTAGATGGGTTGCAAACTGGCTCAAGGACAGAACCCACATGGTTAGAATTGCTGGAGCCATGTCAGACTCCAAACCAGTTACAAGTGGAGTCCCACAAGGCTCAGTCCTGGGACCTCTCTTGTTCGGTATATATTTCTCGGTGGTACAGGCCAACACGGAAGGACTGTGGCTGACCAAGTTCGCAGATGACTGCAAACTGGGCACCATAATCAACTCTCCAGCCGACACAAGCATCCTCCAAAAGGGCCTCATAGAAACAGACAACTGGTGCCAGAGCCATGGCCTCAAGCTAAACACCAAAAAGTGTATAGTCATCCCCTTTGGCAAAACAAAGTGCCCACAAATTACCACATAGGTGGTAATCCATTAAGTACAGAAGAAGTCATTAGGGACCTGGGGACCCAAGTTGATAGCAATCTCTCATTTGACAACCACGTTGCCAAAATGGTTAGAAAAACATTTTATATAGCCCACCTAATCATGAAGGGATTCACATCTAGATCAGGGGAGGTCATCGTACCTCTTTACTCATCCCTCATCAGGCCCATAATTGAGTACAATGCCCCTTTGGGATGTACCTTACCAGACACCTGCAGCAACTGGAAAGACCCCAAAAGTACCTCACCAAGAGGATCAAAGGGCTCAAACAGATGCCATATGCTGCCCGGTTAAAGAAACTCCAGCTCTACTCAGTGGCATACCGCCTGCTCAGAGGCGATCTGTGCCTGACATATAAAGCCATGTCCAACCTGGAATTAATGGACATGCTGCACCTCAGAAAATCCAAATCCCATCGAGCTATGCGCTCGAGAGACTTGAACCTCAGCACTGAAATAAATAGGACATGCTGGAGGGACAGATTCATAACCCAGAGGCTCCCTTCACTCTGGAATAAAATCCCAGTCCAGGTTAGGCAGAGTCCCACATTGACTCTCTTCAAGAGGAATCTTGATGAGTGGATGGGAGATTGTAGGTTTACCCCGGCTATCACTTCTGTGTCACTGTTAGACAGAGGCACAGTATACTAACCTCAAAAAAAGGCATAGCAAAATTAATTTAAAATGGGTGGCGAAAGCCAAACACACTCTGGCTAGGCTTATAAATGCCCTAGGGCAGATAGCCTAGTATGAACCTATGAACCTATGAACCTATTAACTAACAGAATGAAAATACCACTATCCAAAACAATAAATTATGATCAAACTGGATTTATATATCATAGCCACACACAAGACAATATTAAAAGGATAATTTCTCTTATGATTATGTTAATAAAGAAAATAAAGAAACACTCATAATTGGCTTAGATATAGAGAAAGCCTTTGATTCCCTAAATTGGGACTATTTTTTCAAAATCCTAATGCTATTTGAATTTCCTGCATCCTTTGCTCATCTCCTAAAGAATATACATTCAAATGATTTAGCATATGTTAAGTTAGGTCCTTTTACCTCTGAATCTATGCATATAACAAAAGGCACTAAATAAGGATGTTTCATGTCACTGATTCTATTTGTTCTGGCTATTAAAATATTGACAGATTCAATTTGTAACAATATAAAAATCAAAAGAATAGATGTTTATAAACAATACAATTCTAAAGTAATGGTATTTGCTGATGACATATTACTAACATTGTCTAATACAAAAGAGACATTAGAAGAATTAGATACATTAATTGATAAATTTCACATGACTTCATGACTCCATTTCAATAAATTAAAATTTTTATTTTTAAATAAAAAAAAAGAAATGCAAACTAAGGGGGAATCACATCATAGAGAAACAAGAATCTACCTTAAAATATCTAGGAATTGAGTTATGCAAGGATAATAATGAGTTAGTCTCAAAAAACTACAATAATATCATCAATACAATTAAATCTCTCTGGAAAATGCAACAAAAATAATATTAACATTTGAACATAGATTACAGTTAATAAAATGGTTTTACTTTCCAAGATCCTATATATAGCCTTGGCAATATAACTGTTACCAGAAAGGAATATACTTAAAGAAATAAATTCATGCCTAATAAAATTTTTATGGTTTCCCAAAAAAAAGAGAATTGCTTTAATACATTGTATCAGACCATGGAAACAGGGAGGATTAAACTTTCCTGATATAGAAACATAAATAAAAGCATCAATATCTAAAATAATCTCAGATTGGATATGTCCAAATTACTCTGCAAATTGGAAAGAATTACTAACTGTAATATCAATAAATGAATTTGATTTACAAAAAAAAAATGTTCAAATAACAGATAAAAACAATTTGCCATGGCACATATTATGTATTAGTATGCAATATAATATAACTAAACCCACTAAAACTCATACGATTAATTATTACATTCACTCATTTAGAAAATTATTAATGCAAATATAGATTTAAAAATCTGGTTTGATCTTTTAACACAATTTATAGTCACAAAGAAGTTTCCACATAAAATACACAGAGCAATTATTAATTCCTGTAAACAGAAAGGATTTGTTTGTTGGCTCCAATATTTCAAAGAACTAAAAGTTTTAGATATACAAGTAATAAAAACAACATACAAAATTCCACAACAGGACTGGCTAACTTTACAGAGTATTCTGTCATATTCGCAAGATTTAAGTAGAATAATTAACAATTCCTCATTTAAAGAAATACCTAAATTTATGAAATACATATATGAAATCGTATATAATGGCTTAGACATGGGAAACAGTATTTCAAAATTTTACAAAATATTAATAAACTATAAAACAATACCCAAAACCTCATATTGGAAATATATAACAAAAGGACACTCAATACAGTTAACTGAAGATATTAAAACAAATATCTTATTATCGATAACATATCTATCCTTTACACAATACTGGAAAGTTTCTAATTGGAAATGCTTGCACAGAGCATTCTTAACCCCAGGAAAAATCAGTAAAATTAGTTCTTCCATATAAGTAATATGTTAGAGATGTGAGCAAATACACAATGCAGATTGGAACCACATTTTCTTTGATTGTGCTGAAATTAAGCCATTTTGGAATGGTATTAATAACTTTCTACAAGCTGTATTTAATAAATCATTTTATTTAACTAAAGATCTTGTATTATTAAATGTGAACGAAGGTCCTCATTTGAATAGGTCAAACATGTATCTAGTATGAACCATACTTGCAATTTCAAGGAAGTGTATAAAAAGAAGATGGAATACAAACATAATACCAACTTTGGAAGACTTCTACATCCTACTGAAGACCACAGCATTATTGGAAATTAAAATTAAAGAACTAAGAATTTATCCAATGCCATTTATCAACAACCCTTGCTGGGCAGCTTTAAAAGCAGACCATGATTGGATGGGTACTTGCAAATAAACCCCTGACAATGCAGTATGGCTCTTCTTAATTGGAAAGTTAATTAAAAATAAGTTTACTGGGCTGCACTGTCTAGGCTTTACAACAGACCTTGCTTATTCATAAGCCATGAATCTGCAAAACTACATAAGCCATGAATCTGCAAAACAACATAAAATTCTTCATGATTTTATTCCGTGTGAGTTCTTTGAGATAAGACATTAGGTGATGTAATTTTGACTAACAGGAGAGCTTCTAGACTGAGTTGATTGAGTGATTACCGGTTAATGGTTACACACTGCACACCAGGCTTATCATACTACCTGCATCTGTAAAATATGAAAGAAAAGGCAATAAACCCCGAACAATAAAACCATGGATCAGACTTGCCTGTGATCATATGTGAGTGATCCATTTTACCTGCCCAGATCAGGAATGAGTTCCTCTGATTCTGATTTGGGATTCTATGCAGCAGTGACTCCTCTTAACCCATCTATACTAAGGACCTCTCCTCCTATCACCTCCTATTTTACTGAGATATCAAAATGGACTGATGAAAGATAAAACAATAAACACAACTTGCAAGAAGGGGATTTCCCAACAAAATCCAGCATATTCAATTACTCTAGGCACCTATCATGTGACCCATTTTATTTGCCCATAAGTCTCTTCCAGATCCTTTGGAAGATATCCTTTCACTTAACTTGATGAAATGCATCCCCATCTTCTGTCTATCTGCATTCTGCTTTGCATGCAACATTTCCAATAAGTGTTTATCATTATACAAACATTTCCTTCTTTCATCTTTGCAATCCATAAAAACAAGATATTAATAATGTGCAGCTTACTGGCTGTACCCATAGTTAATACCACAGCTGACATTCAATGTGCTCTGCCTTTTGTTTCCTCTTCCATAGCACCTCTCTGAGATGCACCACCGTGTTTAATGTAAGTACATCTCATCACTAGATTCTACAATAATATATTGAACTTAGCATAATAAAAGCCTAATTTAATTGCTTTTAACTAAAGGATACCCTTATGTAGGAAATTTGTCTTGTAAATAGAACAAAAGTGACTTCCATCAATGAGTGCCGAAGATTTTCAAATCTGCAATATGAAATATGTGCAAAGGTGAAACTGACAGTAATTATCAGCAACTGTAATGGTAGAGTAATTTAGTTCTTTGTTTATCCTTCCCCTTCCACCATCTTGCCTCTTTTCCCATTTCCCTGTGATTGTCTGTGTTTTTATTTCCTTCTCATCTCTTTTACTGAGATGTGACCCTTTCCCCTGTACTTCCTGGTCTTGTCTTCTTTCCTGCAGGGGTTTCAGCATCTAATATTGGACATCCTCCCAGTGTCTCTGCATCACATCTCCTACATCTAAGATTGCTCTCCCAGTCCATGTCTGGCAGCCGATTCAGATTTGTACTACCTGTGTTGTTTACCTGTCTGTGATACCTTTGTTAAACCTTTGAACGTCCTTCATTTTATGTAACCTGAACCATTCCCCTTCCTGCTGTACTTTGAGAATTGCAGGGTATTTCAACCATGCAGCTGTTCCATTCATTCTTATCTCATTTAATACATCCAATATAGCTTTCCTTATCTTATACAAGCCCTGGGACTAATTCTTGGCCAGCTTTATGAACATTTCTGCAAATAGGGTAACTCTAATGCTTTTTGCTTCCCTTATTATTTTATTTTTCACAGCAAAGAAATGGAAACATGCCAAAACGTGCCTGAGTCTGCTTTTAGCCGCTGCTTGCTTATGACCCGCTCAGTGTATCCTCTTCACTGGTGATTCCTGATTTGCTAGTATCACAAATTTCTCATGTAATAGCTGCTTTACAAATTGCTTCATTTCACTATTGCTCATTCTCTCCTGTATTCCAGTTATCCAGATGTTATTCCATCCTAAGTGATATTCAAGAGCGTCCATCTTTTCAGCCTGTCTTTTTTTTTTTTTTTGGTTTCTGTATTCTGTGAAGCTTTAATTGCTGCTTTATCTCCCTCCAAATCTTGCAATTTCCCTTGTAGTCTTTCCACTTCTGTTTGTTGCTGTTTGCTTGTTTCAAGGAACTCACACCTTGGGCTACTGACATTACCTTTTTTAAACAAAATACATTCCTTACTTGCATCTTTAAAGGCAATAAATTTTCCTACTGTTGTTCCTGCTCACATATTTTTGCTTCTGGGTTGCTTTTTCTCCCTGGGAACACTATATTTATTCAAATTTCTTTAGGCTCTGTTCACAGCTTTGAGCTCAGGCAGCCATCTTGGCTGGGCTCTCTAGTGCCCTCTCAAAATCTATGGCTTTTGACAGCAGCTGATAATAACTAGCTCCTAAAGAAAGTGTACACATTTTTTTTGTTTTTTTTTTTTTCTTTTCCAAAGATATACATCGCTAAGAAAAAAGGAAAGGAAAGGAAAATAAAGGGAAAGGAAAAGAAAAGAAAGGAAACTGAAAGGAAAGTAAAGGAAAAGAAAGGGAACTGAAAGGAAAGGAAAAGAAAGAAAAGGAAAGGGAAGGAAAATAAAGGGAAAGGAAAAGAAAAGAAAGGAAACTGAAAGGAAAGTAAAGGAAAAGAAAGGGAACTGAAAGGAAAGGAAAAGAAAGAAAAGGAAAGGGAAGGAAAAGAAAGGGAAAAGAAAGGAAAGGAAAGGAAAGGAAAGGAAAGGAAAGGGGTGTTCTACAGCACATGTGAGACAAGTTCTACAATATATGAAGGAGACTTAATTGCTGTAATCCTCAAAAAGAAGTTTAACGTACAAAATGCACACAGAAAGCAAAACATTTACTGCTGCTAATAAGTATAGGCTGCACACATTGAAACTACTAAACCCTCTGTAAGAAAAAAGACCTGTAGAACTTGAACTTGATGGCCTTCATTGCTGCTGAGACAGTGAGTTTTCAGCAGAAAAAAAGACCATTCCAGATAATATCTGCACACTGAGGAGAATAGCCTGGGCAACTACAAAGAACATATTTTTTCGAGCCAAGTTCTGTTCCAGAAGTGTGGCACTGAATTCAAAACTATTTTCCCTACTGCTGATCCAGGAGACAAGGAAGCAGACTACTGACATTAGAAAACATTTTCACTACTGGTGATAAAATGAACAAGGAAAGACATTTCCAGACTGTTTACAGCTTAAACATTTCAGGTTTACATGTCTGGATTTTCTAAGTATGGGGATATTGAAACCGTACCCAAGTAAGACTGGTTTGCTTTTTCACAATATTGCAATGCAATTTATTTCTGAAGAGTTGCATTAAAACAAACATATAAACAACTTTAATACATTCTGTTTATTCAAAAGCAACATGGTGCACACTACCTGTTTTTAATTTCAAAGAGGACAGATATATATTCAGCCAAACATAGTTTCACAGTTTACTAGGACTGGCACACACACCTGTTATAATTGTTTTTGTTGTAATGTCATTATTAAGGATTGAAAGTTTACACATCATGTTACAAAAAAGTTATATTATTTTAAATGTTTTGCTACTTGCAATTCTACTTATGTTGTATATCTTGCTACTTGTGAACCATGCTCAAGTTTTTATGTTGGTAAGTCTACCAGGCGGTTAAAGGATAGGATAATTGAACATGCAAGAGATTAAAAGGGATGTTTTAACTAATGCATTAGCTAAACATATTAGCAATAATGGCCCTATACATACTTTTAATTTTAGGGTTATAAGTTTGATTAATAAGACTATAAGGGGTGGTGACCTAAATAATACATACATAGAATCAGATGCTTATGACTGTTTTAAAACTTGTGGATCTTGTTCACTTTAATTTGATCTTATGAAACTCTGGATTTTTGCTTATTTAAATGTTTGATACTTTTCAAATGTATTTCAATGATATTTTGATTTTGGGGATTTTCTCCCTCGGCCTCCACTAAAAGTGGGCCCAGTGGACTTTCCCAGTAGACAAATGTTTATATATATATATATATATATATATATATATATAGAGAGAGAGAGAGAGAGAGGCTTGAACTTAAAGAATATGACTGGATTTTACATTTGCAGGCTGACCACCACCAGTTATTAATCAAACTGTAAATATTAAACTTTTTCTTAAGCAGAAACAAATGTGTTTAAAGTAATGTTGATTGTTTTTTAAATAGAGTGTATAATTGTTTTTCTCTTTCTATTGGCTGTGCAGTTTAGGTATGACTGTGTAATTAAGTGATTTTAAATTGTACTGATGAAGGGTTATTTGTGAGCCTGAAAGCTTTGCTGTTTATATTACAAATATGTATATGGTACATTGTTGAACTTATTTTTTTCCTTGAGTATCTACTATACAACTTTCCACTTTACTGTGTCTCATTATTTTTATGTTAGATAAGCCTTACCCATTCCATGGTCGATAATCATATATCACCCCTAGTGAAAATAACTGGGATCATACCATAAATAATTTGAGAGGACACATGTATGTACCAAAAGAAAAGAATACCTCCAATCAGGAAACCTGTGGAAGCTTCCCAAAATAACTGACTTCAAAGTAAAAAACAAAAAGAAGCTCCAACAACCAAGCCGGTCTAAATAAAAGCAATTTGAATCCACACAGTAAGCGCTTTCAAGCACAAGGTTCTTTATCAGACTGAATAAAAGAGCATCATACAATTTAGGTTAGTATACTATTACACAGACAATAGAAACAATGTATTAATCGTCTAGGTAAATCTCTAGATTTCAAGACCAGCCTTAAAGAGACCCTGTCATTTAACCCTGGCTTCATATCTGCCACAACTTACAAATCCAATATAGTTCCCTTTCTTCAGTAAAATCACCACCTCTTAGTCCTTTGTACACAATTTCTTCCACCTCAAACTTAAAGTAGTGAGAAGAACCTGATTCAAAAACATTCTTATCTAGGGCATTTGTTAAATCAGCCCTTTTTATAGCATATTTATGCTCATGAATACGCTCATAGATCATTCTATTTGACTTCCCTAAGTAGAAATTTTCACATACTGTACATGTAGCTAGATAAATAATATTTCTAGTTCTACAGTGTGCATAGACATTAAACATAAACTTCTGTCTAGATATAGGGTGTATAAAGACATTAGCTAAATCGATAGAGGGACAGTGTCTACAATTCCCACAGGGCAGAGTGCCAACAATCTGATCTTTATCAGGCAACTCTGTATGCACCAACTTAGAATCCCTATAGCACAGCCTACATTTAAGGGATTTATTATTTTTATAAGTAAAGTTGGGTTTAACACCCACTATGTCTCTAATCCTATCATCTGTAGTTAAGATGCCCCAGTTTGCATCCACTACATGTCTAACCCTCCTAAAATCACTAGCATAGGGTAGAACCAATGGCAAAGTATCAGGTTTCCTAGTAGCAGAGTTACGATCATCTACTGTCCCATTTGAGAAATAGGGAAGGGCCAAAGTCGACCTCAAAACTTTTATATCATCCCTCATAGTGCAGATCTCACTTATACTATAGCCCCTAGAGCAAAATCAGTAGACAGTTTATCTAAATCTTTACTAAAGCCATCTTCTGTATTATTTAGATGGGAAATCCTCATCCCTTGAGTTTTCATGATATTCCTGTATACATGGGATGGATGCATACTATCACACCTCAGAATATTGCTTCTTCTACAGGTCTTTCTGTATAGTCTAATTGCAAAGTTGCCCTCCATGTTTTTAGTCATTTACACATCAAGAAAAGTGATTTCTGTAGATGAAACGGGTCTATATTAGATCAGCGAATGCTTAAAAAAGCGAACGCTGATTGATCGACATTATTTGTTTGAAAGTGGAAAATATCGAAGCAGCAGAAACTCAAATTTTCTCCTAGGGAAAGAATTCGGTTGTCTGTTTCTGTTGCTTCAGTATTTTCAGTGTTATGGTGGAAAGTTACCGGTCGGATTCAGGTAAGTGTGTGATTGTGTGGATGTGAAAGTTAGGGTGATTTAGGTGAGTTAGGGTTAGGGCTCGGGTTAGGTGTGTGTGCGATTGAGTGGACATGAGGGTTAGGGCGGATTTAAGTGAGTTAGAGTTAGGGAGCAGGTGAGATGAGTGTGCGATAGTGACGGAACTTAGGGTTAGGGTTTGGGTTAAGGTAAGTGGGTAGTTAGTGGTGTGTGCACAGTTTAGTGTAGCGTTAGGTATCAGATTTTAGGTGTATGTGTGTGGATTTCTGTTTGTTTGGTGTGCTTGTGTTGTGTGTATGTGTTTTGGATCAGCGATTTTTTTCCCTGGGAAAAAAATCACTGATTTGACAGTTCGAGATTGTAAGCTTTCACTTAAATTAGGTCGATCAATCAGCATTCGCTTTTTTAAGTGTTCGCTGATATAATATAGACCCGATGAAACATGACAAGTAAACTTTACAAATGATGTGGTAGTATGTAGATAATCAACAAACGCTAGGAACTGCATCTCAGTCCCTCCCAAAACAAGACCACATCATCTACAAACCTCCTGTAAAGCAACAGCAAGGTTTTGTATACACTATTAAGAACAAATTGTTCCTCCCACTGAGCTAATACCATGTTGGCGTAGCTATTGGCACAATAAGTGCCCATAGCTACACCAACTTTCTGTAGATAGCATCCATCCTGAAACATAAAGATGTTGTTCTCAAAGACAACTTCAAGAAAAAGACATATAAGATCAATTTGCTTAACACTGTAATCACTATATTTAGTTAAGAATGATTTTATCATGTTAATACCATCCAAATTGGGGATACAAGTAAACAAAGATTCAACATCCAATGTGAGTTGAAGACAATTGTTCAAATCAGAGGGATTAGCCTGGCTAAACTGATATAAGTCCCTAAGAAAATGTTTAGTATCATTAAGCATTGTAGTGACTTTACTAAAAATTGGGCACAGCTGCTTGTCAATATAAATTGAAAAGGGCTCAGTTAGCCATTTCCTACCTGAGAAAATCAGCCTAAGAGGTGGTGAAACAGGGTTTTTGTGCACCTTAGGAAGACCCTAAAAAACGGGTATTACAGGCTGTTCAACATTTAAATACTGTGCTAATTGCTCCGTAATAAGAAAATTGCTGACAGTCATGAACTGTAAAGAAAATAGAACATTGTATATCCCATATATAGTCATGGTCGACTTTATCATACACTTTAGAGCCATTAAGCATAGAAAAAACAGAATTAACATAAAACTCACAATCCAGTACTACAGTAGTTCCACCTTTGTCTGCTGTCTTAATGATAATAGTATCATCATTTTGTAAGGTTTGTAAAGCAGCCTTTTCTTCCTTAGTTAAATTATAGAAGTCACACCCTGCTACATTAGCAGAGCCAGAGGATGGACCAAATAGTAAAGTAAATAATTCACTTTCACATTTCTTGCCAAATACTTCTAATACTAGATCAATAGGTGGTTGAAACACACTAGGCTTTTTAAAATGCAAAGCACTGCTCACAGTTTCACTGTCATTAAAATACATTTTAAGAGAAACATTTCTAAAAAACATTTTCAGACTAACAACAACTTCTGAAAAGTCAGACTTCTCACCTGGTACAAAAGTTAGTCCTCTTTCAAGTAGCGTAATTTCAGCTAGAGACAGTACCTTGTTAGACAAGTTAATAATCAGGGACCCTTCGCCATATTCCACATCTGTTCCAAATTCCGACCTGCCATCTCTTCGAAGTGCTTCCATCCTCTTTTTCTCCCTCGGCTTGGACTCCTTCCCCTGTTCTGTTCTGTTCTCCCATTTTCACTTGTTTTATTGGTAGGGGGAGTTTGAGATCCCCAAAAACCTGCTGCAGTGTAGCAGCCTTCCTTCTAACATCTTGTTGCTGTAGAACAGACCCAGCATCAGCTGACTCAGCTAATATAGCAGGACTTTGCTGTTGCATAGGAATCTGATCACTAATTAAAGCTACAGGAGGCAAATTCAAACTAGCAGTTAATAGAGGTGCTTGTGCACCAGCAGATATAAATAAACCATTGCCTTTGCCATTGCAAAATCTTTGTTTACTTGTATCCCCAATTTGGACGGTATTAACATGATAAAATCATTCTTAACTAAATATAGTGATTACAGTGTTAAGCAAATTGATCTTATATGTCTTTTTCTTGAAGTTGTCCTTGAGAACAACATCTTTATGTTTCAGGATGGATGCTATCTACAGAAAGTTGGCGTAGCTATGGGCACTTCTTGTGACAATAGCTACGCCAACATGGTATTAGCTCAGTGGGAGGAACAATTTGTTCCTAATAGTGTATACAAAACCTCGCTGTTGTTTTACAAGAGGTTTGTAGATGATGTGGTCTTGTTTTTGGGAGGGACTGAGATGCAGTTCCTAGCATTTGTTGATTATCTACCCACTACCACATCATTTGTAAAGTTTACTTGTCATGTTTCATCTACAGAAATCACTTTTCTTGATGTGCAAGTGACTGAAAACATGGAGGGTGACTTTGTAACAAGACTATACAGAAAGACCTGTAGAAGAAGCAATATTCTGAGGTGTGATAGTATGCATCCATCCCATGTATATAGGAATATCATGAAAACTCAAGGAATGAGGATTTCCCGTCTAAATAATAGAGAAGATAGCTTTAGTAATGGTTTAGATAAACTGTCTACTGATGTTGCCTCTAGGGGCTATAGTATAAGTGAGAGCAGCACTATGAGGGATGATATAAAAGTTTTGAGGTCAGCTTTGGCCCTTCCCCTATTTCTCAGATGGGACAGTAGATGATCGTAACTCTGCTACTAGGAAACCTGATACTTTGCCATTGGTTCTACCCTATGCTAGTTATTTTTAGGAGGGTTAGACATGTAGTGGATGCGAACTGGGGCATCTTAACTACAGTTGATAGGATTAGAGACATAGTGGGTGTTAAAACCCAACTTTACTTATAAAAATAATAAATCCCTTAAATGTAGGCTGTGCTATAGGGATTCTAAGTTGATGCATACAGAGTTGCCTGTTAAAGATCAGATTGTTGGCACTCTACCCTGTGGGAATTGTAGACACTGTCCCTCTATTGATACAGCCAATGTCTTTATACACCCTATATCTAGACAGAAGTTTATGTTTAATCTCTATGCACACTGTAGAACTAGAAATATTATTTATCTAGCTACATGCATAGTATGTGAAACTTTCTACTAAGGGAAGTCAAATAGAATGCTCAATGAATGTATTCACGAGCATAAATATGCTATAAAAAGGGATGATTTAACAAATTCCCTAGCTAAGCATGTTTTTGAATCAGGCTCTTCTCACTACTTTAAGTTTAATGTTTTAGAAATTGTGTACAAAGGACTAAGAGGTAGTGATTTTGTTAATTTTACTGAAGAAATGGATCTATATTGGATTTGTAAGCTGTGTGCAGAGAGGAAGCCAGGGTTAAATGACAGGGTCTTTTTATGGCTGGTCTTGAAATCTAGAGGTTTACCTAGATGATTAAAATATTGTTTCTGTTGGCTATGTAATAGTATATTAACCTGAATTGTATGATGCAATTTTATTCAGTCTGACGAAGAACCTTGTGTTTGAAAGCACTCACTGTGCGGATTAAAATTGCTTTTATTCAGACCGCCTTGGTTGTTGGAGTTTCTTTTTGTTTTTTTCCTTTGGACCCATGTATGTGATAAAGTATTGCTGAACTGCCACTGCCCACTAATAGCACAGGGGGCACTCCTGGGGTAAATTTTGTATTACCCATCCATAGATCCAAGCTGAGCTTGAATATGGTGAGGGATGAGCTTTGTTTTACATGAACTAGGAATCTACCCAAAAAAGTTTTTATTATTTTTCTTCAAAAGTAACAAATATTTTAGTTAAGTTAATAATTTTTTATATAGATTGAACAAACAATAAACATTCAGAAAAAACTGTACAAGAGAAAACTATATACATTATTTACATTTGGCCTGAAGTTACAGCTGTAAGAATAATCAATATAATACAACATATGTATACTTTAGACAAGTTTCCTTTCTTCTTTTTTTTTTTCCTTTTTTCAAGAGGAGTCTGAGTTCATTTTTAGAGTCTCAATAAGGGATAGAATCTTTCTCCATGGATTATTGCTCCATAGATTTGCAAAAAATCCTCTGTTCTTTAATTTTGATTTCTAGCAATGCTGTTTCATTCAATAATATTAGAAATTCTTCAAAGAAAGGAGAAATGTTGGACTTCCATTTCCTGGAAATGCATTATCTAGCAACTGCTAGTATTGTCCATAGTATATACAAATTACTTATCTTCATTTCTGCCTTTTCAGTTACATTCAACAATATTAAACACTTAGATAATACAAAAGAGTATGTAAATATAGCTTGTAGGAAATTATTAATGTCCTCCAAGAATTTCTTGACCAAAAGACAATCATAAAAGATATGTATCCAATCTGCTTTACATATTTGTAAACATCTCCAACATGCAATGATATTGGATGAGTTTAATTTGCTTAGCTTGGGTGTATAAAAAGCTCTATATAAAATTTCCACATGTATATTCTCCAGATTTGTGTGTTAGATGTTAATTTAATGGAAAGGAGTAAGTTAGTTTTACTTTCCAAGAATAGATTTATCGATTTTCCTTTGGTAATAAAATTCCAGAATTTCTGTTGAGGTTTAACTTTATAGTTGATTAATATTTTATATAATCTTGAAATAGTGTTCTTCAAATTATGATTGTTGTAAATGGTTTTATTTAGATAATTTATAAAATTAGGTCTATCCTTGAAAGAAGAGTTACTGATTATTCTGCATAGATCTTGTGAATACGTCAAAACACTTTGGAGTACTAACCAATCAGCTGGCAACAAATCATATGTGGTTATTATGTGTTGAATATCTAAAACTTTTTGATTATTAATGCAATGCTGCCAACAACTAAATGTTTTGTTTCCCATATGTTGAAGACATTCCTTTGTATCATTTTAGGAAAATTATTTGCTACACTAAAAGGTATTAATAATTCCAACCATAGTTTTATATCTGCTTGCATTAACAAATTTCATAAAACAGTTAAATATAGAATTTATAAAATTTAAATTAGTAGATTTTAACAAATTGTATTGTATGCTGATACACAAGATATGCCATAATTTGTTAGAATGATTGAACAATTTATAATTTTTTAATATGGGATTTTCATTTAAAAGAATGATAAAATGGAATGGTTTCCAACTAGATGAGTAATTTGGGTCTATCTAATTTATAATAATTTTAAAAATTAAAGCTTTAATATAAATTTCTATATCAGGAAAGTTAATCCATCCTAGATCCCATGGTCTGCTATGATGATTGAAGGCTACTCTGTTTCTCTTTGGATACCAAAGAAATTTTAATAATAGTGAATTTATGTTTTTCAAGTAATGCTTATCTGGTATTATAGGGATAGCTAGAGCTATGTATAGAATTTTTGGTAGTAGTATCATTTTTATTAATTGCAATCTATATTCGAAAGTTATAAAGATTTTATTCTATTTTACTACATGAATGTTCATAATACTTATAATGTTACTATAGTTTGTGATTATAGTTTCTTCTATATTTCTACATAAAGTAATACCTAAATAGTTTAAAGTGGATACTTGTTTGCCAATTATATGATCCCCCTATTAGAAATTCTTTATTTTTATTTAGTACTATGCAGCTAAATTTCATTTTATTAAAACACAAACCAGAGGTTAAACAGAATTTCTCAACCTGTTTATCCAATTCTTTTAGAGATCTTTTTGAATTAATGAATTGGGAATCTATTCCAGAGCAGTGTTATCCCCTGCGATATATACCTGTCCCTCCAAACTGTTCTATTGATGTTGTAGAAAAGGTTTCAGCACTGGATTAAGTATTTCTGATGCCATTTGACTTTCTTTTGTGCAGTAGGTCCATCAATATTGGGTCAGAGGATGCTTCCTATCCTAGACAAATGTCACCTCTTAGCAGTCTGTACCAAGCGTAGACACAGAGCTCTGAGGTAGACCATGTAGGATAGATTGTTTAAGCCTTATATCCATTTAGCAAGGTATCCATGTGGGTGTTCTAGTTGTTGCATGTATCTGGAGAGATGCATACCAAAGGGGGACATTATGCTCAATGACTGGCCTTTGAGGACTGAGTAAAAAGGTACAGTGACATCTCTAGGTGTAGTTGCAATCCCTTTGTTTGTAAGCTGTGCAGTATAGAAGGATTTTCTTACGACATTGGACACATAGTCAAAAGTTAAGTAATTGTCCACATAAGTTTGCAAATCCCGAACAACTATGTCAGCTCTTAGCGGCATATTGTCAATGTGGTAGTTCCCAGAAGAAGACAACTTCCCAAAGCATACAATTATGCATTCTTGGGCATTTAGCTTCAGTCCATGATTCTAGCATCAGTTATTTGTTTTGAAAAAAATCTTACTGCAGGATGGTTAAGTCATTTGGAGTTTCAGTAGTCACTCCTAACTCACAATCATTTCCAAACTTAGTCAACCAGAGCTATTTGTTATTGGATCCTACTTCAGAGAAGTAAATGCCAAACAGGAGAAGTCATAGTACTGAATCCTGGGGGATTCCACTGGTGACTGATCTCTTTGTGGAAGTAGCTTCCCTGTTTTGATATTCTGCACCCTATCTATGAGTCAATTGGCATTCCAGCATATGACAGAGGGGTTTATTCCCAGTTTATTTAGCATAAATGTAATATATTTGCATGTAGCATTGCTCCAAAATGAGCTAAGTTGTGCCTGAAAAGAGCAGTGGAGCTATTAAATTAATAAATAAATTACATTTCAACATGTTTTTCATAACTCTAAAAGGTTATGACAGGCATACAGCTCCACAATGACCCACCAGCATAAAACGCACATACTAAATAAGATCTGCACTGGAGAATGAGGTCGAACAGTTTGTTAAGAAGATGACTTAAGTCATACTTTGTATTATTTGATATGCAGCCGAATATACATACCCATTAGATCTATACTGATTGCTCTTTACCTGAATTTGTGAAAATCATTCAGCAGAATCCAGCTGACTGAACCAAGCAAGTCAAAGACATTTTTTGGTTCACACATTTCTAAAACAGGGGGGAGCCCCTGTATCTCATTTTCATCATTATTATTTTTAATGTCACCAAAGCTTGGGTGAGTTTGTTTCATTGTGATTAAGCTGCCCATTTGATTGACTAATCTTGCCTAAGAAGAATTCTCAGACTTGTTCCATGATCCATGAACCTGACACCTACCACCACATAGTGTCAGATAATGTGGAGGCCTTTGTTCCCTCCTCTTCCTCTCCATAGAATCTCCATATAATCATATATGGTAGGACTCATTGCCTGTTAACCTCCTACCACTTCTAAGAGTATCTAAGGCAATGCCTGATGTTCAGTAACAGCTTTTCAAAACTCTCATAAAATTTACAGTAATGCTCACTGAACAGGTAAATATAACTTTGAATTCCTGTAACACCATCACTTTCAAGTTTAACTTATATCCCTGTCACTATACTCTATATCATATAGACTTCTTAGGGGAAACTTATGCCTGGCCTACAGAGCAGTCCAATACCCAAACCTAATAAACGTGCTGCATATCTGTAAATCAAATGAGACTAGGGCTATCCATTCCAGGGATGTAAATCTGGTCTGCGACTTAAATAGGACATGCTGAAAGGACAGATTTATCTCCCAGTGACTGTCACATCTTTGAAGCAGAGCACCTCTATGACACTGTTAAAGACGAACCTGGACAAGTGGATGGGGCACCCTAATTTCTTACTGGAGATTGTACCCACAACCCTCCTGGACATGGGCGTTCATCACTAAATGCAATCTTTGGTATTGACTAGCATTTCTATGGTATTACATTGGGATGAAATGGCTAGGCTTAAAATGACACTCCAGGGATCTAAACCTTGTCATCACAATGAAAAAAACATGCTGGAGAGATAGGTTCCTGACCCAGAGACTCCCCAGACTCTGGAATAGACTGCCCATACATGTCAATCAGAGTGCATCTTTGCCCCTCTTCAAAAGGAACCTTGATGATTGGATGGGAGATAGGAAATTCACCCCGGGGATCACGTCAGTCACCCTGCTAGACAGGGGTCCAGGGAAGTAAATACTGTGGGAAGAAATAGCCAGGGAATTGTTATGGCTAGGCTTGCATAGGCACTAGGGCTAATAGCCTAGTACCAACCTATGAACCTATGACCTCCTGGTCAGTAGCCTAGTAATCTGCTCTGATCCTATGTTCCTATGATTAAAAACTAATTCTCAGCTCTGTCTGACAGAACACCAAATCACCCCCAATAATGTCACTGATTCTTAATGTCTAAGTGAATCTCCCACTTCTGCTGTATACCCTGTATACACTTGGCATTACTTATGTGTACCATGCCTACACATGGCAGCACTCTTGTATAACTTGCTTAAACATGGCAACACTCTTGTACACTATGAATTCACATGGCATCACTTTTATATACAATTCCTGTATGTAGCATCACTCTGATACATCACACCTACATGACATCACTCTGGTGAATTATACCTACATGTAACATTGCTCTGGCATAAGATGTCTACATGACATCATTCTGGTATATCATGCTCACTTATGCATAGTGTAACTGCAATGATACTAAGATGAATCACTGTAGTATACCACACCTGTAGATAGAATCAGTGTGGTATATCATGCATACACATGGCATTATTCATGTAGGTCATGACAACACTCTCTTGCACCATGCCTAAACATGGAACATGGCATCACTCTGGTACATCATACATATAGGGCTTTCTCTGGTGTATCATGCCCATTTATAGCATCACCCTAGCATATCATGCTTAGACATGACTTGATTATGGCATATCATGCCTACACATGGCACCATCTTAGTACATGTCCATGACATTACTCTGGTGTATCATGCTGACACATAACATTAGTCTGGTATAACATGACTATACATGGTATCACTCTAGTACATCATACCTATATAACATCACTCTGAGGTATCATGCCAGTTACAACATCACTCTTGTATATCATACTTACACATACCTTTACTTTTGATTACAATGCTTACACATGGCATCACTTTGGCATACATTGCATTCATATGGCATTATGCTGGTACTTCATGGCTGCTTGATATCACTCTGGTGTGTCATTCTCAGCTTTGGTTTTATTATCATGTTTTTACATGGCATCAATCCAGTATATCCTGCATACACATTCCATAACTTTGGTATATAATGTCTACACATGGCATCACTCTTGTACATCAAGCCTACATTAAATCATTCTGGTGTTTCATGCTTACACATGACATTATTCTGGTATAACATATATGCCTACTCATGGCATCATTCTGGCACATCATACTTACATGACATTAATCTGGTATACCACACTTACACATGCTTTTACTCTGGTACATCATGTTTACATGACATTACTCTAGTGTATCAAGCTTACACATAGCATCACTCTGGTATACCATGACTGCACATGACACCACTCTAGTATGCCATGCCTACAGGTGGTGTCACTCCTGTATATCATGCCTACATGACATAACTATGGTGTACCATGCTTACACGCAACATTATTATGATATAGCATGCCTACACAAGGTATCAATGTGGCATATCATTCCTATGTGACATCACTCTGGTACACCATGCCTACACATTGCATTCCCTCAGGTACATCATGCCTACATGACATTGCTGTGGTTCATCTTCAGCTTACATATGACATTATTCTGGTATAATATGACTACACATGGCATAATTCTGGCACATAATACTTAAGTGATATCACTCTGGTATACGATGCCTACACATGGCATCACTCTGGTACATCATGTCTACATGAAATTACTCTGGTGTATCATGCTTACCCACAGCATCATTCTGTTGTACCATGACTGCACATGGTGTTGCTGTTGTACATCATGCCTACATGACATTAGTGTGGTGTATCATGCTTGCACATGGCATCACTCTGGTATACCATGCTTGCACATGGCATCACTCTGATATACCATGCTTACACATAGTGTCACTCTTGCAGACCATGTCTGCACATAATGTTATTCTGGAATACTATTCCCACACATGGCATCTCTCTGATATAACATACCTACATATGAAATTACCACTGCAGATCTCATTTGGTATGCATGCTGTAGGCTGTTGGCTCACTATGGAACTGTATGCCTGTCATAAACTTTCAGTGTTATAAAAAACATATTGAGTGTTTATTTATTTATTTTTGTATGTATGTATTTATTGATTTAACTAGCTCCACAGCTCTTTTCAGGCACAACTTGGGCTCTTTTTGGAGAAACCGCACATGCAGATATATTACATTTAGGTGCAAAAATTAAGAAAAATTAAAAACAGAAACTTTTGAAAACTGGAAGTTGAAAAATTGCATTTCAATAATCCATTACAGCCAGTATTCTAAACAGTTAATAATATATGTTGCAAGTAGTTGGATGGGGTCTATATTGGATGACTGAACTTTCAAAAGTTCAATTGTCATATGGTCGACACCATATGATCGAATTTTTGAAAGTTCGAACACTTGAACGAAGATCTCCATTTAGTGCTGAATGAGAAGATTTCCCTTTTCTGCACTGTAGTGCGATCTCAGAGTTGGTATATTTTATAGTGGGGGTATGTGCAGGGTGTAGCCCCATGTGGGTTGTGCAGGGGGGCTTAAAACGTTCAGGTAGGTTATTTGTCTAGTTTATTTATTTTTTATTAGATTTTCGAACTTTTAAAAGTTCAATCATATGGTGTCGACCATATGACACTCAAACTTTTAAAAGTTTTATTATCTAATATAGACCCATTTGATGACAATACAAAATGACACCTCTCAACTTCTTAACACAAAAATCTGGACAAAGCCTAAAATAATGGGGGGACAAAGGCCCACAAATAGCGACATATTTAAGTATTGCTCTTATAAACCTAGAAAGTTGCTAGAATAATAGGTTTTGTGTTAGCATGCATTTTCTGAAGGATATAAAGTCTGATACTCAAATGTGTGTCATTATTTGGTGACTTCAGTCCTCAGTGATTTGCCAGGAAAACACATTTTTTATGAGGAACATGCCAATAAATAAATAAATAAATAAATAAATAAATAAATAAATAAATAAATAAGGAAAAAGTCTGGACATTCTGTTAAAATCTGGATGACAAATGAGTAACAATTACCAAATATATATTGTTTGAAGTACTAAGCATCTTGAATAAATGAAGATTCAGCATTGGTTTTAATGAGTAGCTCACATGGCAGTTCAGTGTAAACAATGTTAACACGTCAACATCTCACACCCAACTGCCCAGCAGCTCAATACACACAGTGCATTATGATACAAAGTTCTTATTAAAAGGCAAAATGTTAAATGGTTTTATTAAAAGGCCAATGGCATTATGTGCATATATGCAATATATATGCATGTACTTGTGTAACTTTAATTTCATTTTTTTTGACACGATCTAAAATCGCTATGTGCAACCATGTTACATTCTATGACTAAATTCTCCTTGAGCTTGGTTGTAATGATGGTAGACTTTCTAGCTGTCTTACTTCTACCAGCAGATTATTGTAGTAAGGCCAAGTTTAGAGAAACATTCTCTGTTTTGCACACACTTGAACTCATTTTGTCTGAGTTACATCAAGCTGCAGAATAGGGAACCTCCTAAGACTATAAATCATTGGACTTGATCGTCCTTGCCAATTCCCACAACAGGAAAGTGAAACAAAAAAAAAAAAAAAAAAAAATATATATATATATATATATATATATATATATATATATATATATATATACGGATTCATATCACTTCACTGAATGACCATTTCACTGACACCAAATCACCTAAAGTTCATTTCACGTAAAACTCATTTCATCTAAAACTCATTTCACTGACAAGTAGTACTCTAAGGCAAGTCAAAGGTATATGTAATTTTCCCCACTGTAGTGCGATCCTGGTGTTAGTATATATAGTTAGGGGAGTATGGGGGGTACAGCCCCACAGATTGGGGAGTGGGGGGCATAGCCTCCCTCCTAGTTGGGTTTTACCAAATAATGTAAAATGGCCTTTCAGTGAAGTAATACAAATCGCTATATATATATATATATATATATATATATATATATATATATATTTTTTTTTTTTTTTTTTTTTTTTTTTGCCTTGTGAGAGAGTAAAACACTGTAGTCTCTGGACAGTGCCGTACTGAGCTTGTGTGCACTGCTACTCTTGATCTAGCTCTCATCAGCTATAAGCTGAGGAGCAAAAAATAAAGGTCCACCCTCTGATCTGGTGCCAGGTCCATTCATGTGCCTCCTCAACCTGAGGAAAATAAAAAAGGTCTTTTACTTGTACATTTGTAACACAAAGTGTTGAAGCAAGTAACTCAGTCCTGACTGCATTAATTTCTGTACCAGCATTTAGAAAAGACAGTATAGAAATGAATCTCAGTACTTACTGTAATACCAGTTGTTGGTATCAGCATTTTTTACCCCACTTTAGCTCCACTTCTAGTTCCGGGCAATTTATTTTGCACTCAGGGTAACAAAAAAGGGTAGCTGATTGGCTGGTTGACCTTCAACTCAGGAGAAAATCGACTGAATGAATGCAATTTCAGTGAAAGTTCAGCTGAGAAATTATGCTAAAACAATGGGTTTGCCCCAGTGGTACAGCAGTTAGAATTGTCACCTCACAGTAAGAGGTTCTCCAGTTCAATTCTTGGCTGGGGTGCCTTCTGTGCAGAGTCTGCATGTCCTCCCTGCAGTTATGTTGGTTTCCTCTAGATGCTCCTGTTTACTCCCACATTCCAAAGTCATGCAGTAGGTGGACTGGATACTCTAAACTGGCCATAGGTGAGACAGAGTGCGCGAGCGAGTGGTGTGAAGTAAATACTGTGGCGGCGCTAGCCACCCAGCAGTGTAAACCCTGGCTTGAGATGATTGTCATTGCTGAAGTGACACCCTAACTCCAGGTGAAAAATGGGAAAAGGGATTAAGACCCAAGCATATGCGGAACTGGTGGCCAAGGGCATCACACACATAAACCCCACAGAGATAGCAAACCTGCTAGTATATAGGTTTGGTGAAAATTTCACTTCATTATCCCCTCCTAACTAACAGCAAATCCTCCTGCAAATTTCCCTTACATATCTGAAGAGCAGGTCCTCAAAGCCCTGTACAAGGCAAAGAACATGGCCTCTGTGGAACCACATGACATTCCAGGCTGCCTTCTAAACAGGTTAAAACATGAACTAGCATCACCACTAAGTACCCTTTTCAATCATAGCCTAACCATAGGGTTTGTTCCTGCTGAATGGAGGACAACTACAGTTATTCCCCTCCACAAAGGTGGTGTAGCAACAGACTCAGGGAATTACAGACCCATAAGCCTGACCAGCCTCATCTGTAAGGCCATGGAATGTATCATTATGGACCTCATAAATAAAGTCATAGGTTACCTCCAAACCCTGGATCCTATCCAATTTGGCTTCATGAAGGGCAGATCCTGCCTGTTAAATCTGATGGATTTCTTTGAAATTGTGACCAAGGCCATTGATGAGGGCAAATCTGTGCAGACAGCATGCCTTGACTTTGCAAAGGCTTTCGACACAATCTCACATTTAGGTATTGCTGATAAACTTAGCAAACTGAATGTAAACCTCTTTGTTGTAAGATGGGTTGCCAACTGGCTCACAAACCTGACACACGCTATCAAAGTGGATGACTCCACATCAACCAGCAGACCTGTTACCAGCAGGGTACCACAAGGATTGATCCTGGCCCCCTTACTGTTTGGTATATACTTCTCAGAAGTTCAAGTCACAACTAAAGGGTTGTAGCTGACCAAGTCTGCAAACTAGGTGGAATCACTGAATACACAGCTGATGTCAGTATGCTCCAGAAGGGTCTCACACTTAGTCACAGTCTCAAACTTGAATGCAAAGAAATGCATCATCATTCCCTTTGGCATAAACAATGTCCCTTCAGACTATCAAATCAATAACAATACACTAAGTACCCATGAAGTGGTAAAGGACCTAGGATCACAGGTTGACTGTGACCTTAACTTTGACCACCATGTGGCTACCTTTGTAAGGAAAGCTTTCCATGTAGCTCACTTGATTAGTATACGAATCGGCTTGAGAGCAAAATAAGTTATAACCCCCTATACTTGGCACTTATCTGGTCCATAATTGAGTATAACACCCCGTTTGGTATGTACAAAGCATCTACAGCAATTAGAGAGACTTCAGAGGTTTCTAATAAAGAAGATCAAGGGCCTCGAGCATGTGGCTTATATGGACTGTCTAAAATCTCTGTCACTACACTCCGTATCATATAGACTTCTTAGTGAAGACTTATGTCTGGCCTATGGAGCAACCCAAGACCCAAACCTAATGAACTTACTGGATATCCATAAGTCAAATGGGTCTAGGGCTACCCATTCCAGGGAACTGAATATGGTCTGTGACTTAAATAGGACATGCTGGAGGGACATATTTATCTCCCAGTGACTGCCACGTCTTTGGAACAGCTTACCAATTCCTGTGAAACAGAGCGCCTCTATGACACTGTTCAAGAGGAACCTAGATGAGTGGATGGGGCACCATAAATTCTTGCCAGAGATAGTGCCCACAACCCTCCTAGACATGGGCAGTCATCACTAAATGCAATCTTGGGTATTGACTAGTACCTCTATGGTATTACATTGGGTTGAAAAGGCTAAAATTAAAATGACCTCCGGGCTGATAGGCTAGTAATCTCCTATGATCCTATGATGGAACTTTTACCAATAGTGGAGTTTCTCCTTTTCTCCACTGCTGTGTGAAATAGGAGAAGGTAAAAAAGTTTGGGGATGTTCCCCCACATGTGGGATACAGGAAGGCTTGCCCACCTACAATGTTTGTCAAAAGTTGTTTCTGCATATTTTTTTTCACAGAATTAACTTTTGTTGAAATGTTATTTGATTGATTGATATGTTTCCTTCAACTCCAATAGATTTGGCAGTAATGCTTTTCTTTTATTATAAGGTTATAAAATAATACTCTAAAAATTTAACAAATATCCCTGATAGAGGGGTGTTTCTAATGACCATTGTTTTCACCGCTATTTCTTATTTTACTTTAAAGGAATACATGCAGGCTAAAATGTGTCTAGGTTGGGCATGATCCCTCCTTGCTGTGTTGACTTTGTGGATTTGCTCAGTTTTGGTTAGTATTCTTTATATAAATCAGAACAGGTCTTTCATCAGGATACACAAGGAGCATTTCAGCTCAGCATCTGAGAGCCATTCTACTATGTCCAAGAAAAGGATGCTTCTACTTCCTCTCTTCTCTACATCATCTGTCTTGTTCATTAGCCTCCTGCATAGCTCTCAACCTTCCATTTCCAAAATGAGGAACACTCACCTTCATAATGTGGAACAAATGGACATAATGTGGAACACATACTAATGGCTTACTAACAACTTCAACTAGGAAGGTCATATGATGGTTAAAATATGCTGGTTTTACTTATAAAGAAGATCCTTTAATGAATTAATATGATTAATTTCTATTTACCATGGATTTCACTTAAAAAAATTCCTAACACTGAATGTGTGACAGACTCTTTCAATGTGGAACTTTGAGGAACTTTGAGGAATATAAACTTTTAAAGACCCCAAATGAGGTACGTTCCTTGTAATGAGGTACAATTGAGAGGTATGGCCTTCTGACTTGCCACTTTACCATTCTGCAAGCACAGCTTGGTCCACATTGCTAATCTCTCTTCTTCTATGCCTTGTACATTTTTTCTCATTTTATGCAGGCCATTTTATTTATTTATTTATTTATTTATTTGTTTTTACATTTGTTAACCGGGTTAGTCTGACTAGGCCCAGAGAGCCCTTTTTCAATGGAGACCCAAGGAGAAAAACTCCAGGAAAGTAATTAAAAAATAAGAAAGAAGCGAACAATTCAAGTTGTAAGAACAGAGGAACAAAAGTATACAACATGAATATTTACAAGGTAAAAGTACAGTATTTTGAGAATGCAGTAGCAATATGTTTGAGAAATTTGGTTAGCATTAAGTTATATACAAGGAATATAGCAATGCTTAAAATAAAAAAAAACATATAATATATAATTCAGAGTAACATCATGACATAGTACAACAAAGATGCATTTAATAGCATACATACCAACTGGAGAGAGAGTAATATGAGTAGACAGTTTAGATAGCAGATAGCAGGCAGATATGTTGCCTGGGAGAGGAAGAAAAATTCATTAGGTTATTTCCTTACAAGTACAGATCCATGCATGTTGGAAATTCATTTTTAGTTGCTTTTTTAATTCACCACTTTTGGTTGTGGAGGGAAGGGAAATGGAAGTTTGTTTCAGAGTATGCAATTGAATGACTATAAAGTGTTTTTACAATATTTTTGTTTGGATTGGTCACCTGAAGTAAGTTTTGTTGTCTTTCATAACAAGACACATAACTCTGTCAGGTCATCAGCTATTGTTGCAAATTTACAGAACAGGAGACACATCTGCTCTTCTTTGAGTGAGTCTTTAAAAGGTGCAGCTGCTTCACCAAGTTGCTTGACACAGTCATATATCACATTTTTCATTTTACAGCAGGGCATGGAGTTTTTTATCCTAAAATAGTAGCAGCCTTTGAAGGAAAACTTTAAATGAAACTGCCTTGTTAGGCCAGCTAGCCCCTTCTAGACAAGAATATTGTTTGATTATTTTTTATAAAAATGCGAGACAAACTGGCTGCTACCAGAATTTGGTAAATGATTAGTCTTCTAAAGTAGCAGTCATTGGCAAATTTCAGCATTTGCTAAACAATATTACCATTTTTAAGGGTAGTGGGGCTGTGTTTTATGAGGAATTTAAAGCAATGACTGGTAGTGCACATTCCAGCTTGGTAAAAGGATGTTTTTCACTGCCAATTTTCTAGCTTCTAGAGGAAAAAAAGTCTATAAATAAGCTCCAAAAGATGGAGAACTTCACCTACTGTTTTTGTGGTGTATGCCTTAAATAAAAGAGTAAGGTCTGAGATCAAATCTTAATATTTATATTAATTAATGTGTTTGATTATGTTATTTAGTGGGTTATTTATGGTAAATGGTACAGTATCCTGCAATCTCTGAGCAGTGGTAAACACTATAACATCAGGTTTATCATGACTGATGGTGAAGTTATTTTAGTCTATGCACTTCAACTAGGTGTCAAAGTCTGTCTGTAGTTTAGATTATAGGTTTGAGGTAAATGTATCTGAGTTGAAAAGAAGGATATTGTGAGGTTGAGTTGAAATAAGTCTATGTTAAGGTTATTAAGAAAAACAGACTGTAGAAGTGGGCAAAGAAGAAATCCCCGGAGAACACTATTGTGAAGCGCCATTTGTCTGAAAAATAATTATATGATATTTATTTAAATGTGGCACACAAAAAATAAACTTTTTTATATGATTCCTTATCACAAGGACTGATAACTGAGGAATTACACCAGTTCCTGGTTAGCAAATATCCTGTTATTCCAACGGTCTTTGGAATACTGAAGATCCATAAAAATATTCTAGATCTCCCTACCGTTTAATAGTGGCATCTTTCAACTATATGACCTACCCCTTGGTATATTTATAGGCGGCACTTTAAAAATGCTTTAGGGCCAATAGAACACATACTTAAGGATTCCTGGGACTTTTTAACTAAAATTAAACATAACTATTTTAGTGAATTTTGTAGCTTTCAATGGTGGATGCGACAGATTTGTTTATCAATACCCCATTAAGAAAGGTTAGAACTTTTTCATGAAGTCATACTCAAACTCTCACATTTAGATAACACTTAATAACTTTAATGAAAATTATATTAAATAACAATTTTATTTCATTTGAAGGGGAGTTCTTTTGACAAATAAAATGGGTTGCCATGGTAGCCAGCTGTGGCCCTATATATGCTAATGTATTTATGTATAGGTGGGAAAAGACCTACATACTAAATTCCACTTTTAAGGATTACTAGTACACCTACCTGCACTTTTTGGACACATTTTTAATTTATGGAGGGACAGTGGGTCAGTTAAAGATGAATGTTTGCACATTAACAAAACTACCCGCTTACTTAGAGTCACGCATGAACATCTAAAGACAAAGCTTGATCATTTGGATAGTACGATTTTTAATCATATTATAAATGGCTGTTTTGGCTCAATATTTTTTAGAAAATCTACATTTTCTAATAATTATTTAGATTTTAATAGTAGCCATCCACAATACACTAAGAGAAATATTTTAAAGATCAACAGATCAGGTCAGCCAGAATGAGTTTTAATGTTTTGAACTTTAAGTCCAAAGTCAATATTTGAATTCAAATATTTCAAGAAAGAGTTTACCCATTGGATTTTCTGTATAGAATTAGTGATGAAATCCCACAAGGGTGAGATACCAAATATAAACCCTTTCTGGGTTCAGAATTTGTTTCAAATACAACTATGATACAGGTTAGCTCAGCTAACCCCAAAGAATTGTCAAATGTTATGGTGGTCCCCTTTGGCTTCTATTCGAAAGAAATTAAAAATATTATGGTAAAAAACTGGAATGTGTTTAGAGGACACAGTGAGATTTTTACAATTTTGGATGAAACCCCTGATTCTGTGTTTAAAAATGGGTAGAAACCTGAAATACATATTGAAACATCCAAGAATTAACTTAGTAAATAGTAGAAAGAGGGGTACCAGGTAATGCAGGGCATGCAACTAATGCAGGTTTATTTTTGCACAGCAAAAATATTTGTAGGGCCCCCACCAATTGAGATTCAGTTAGGTGAGGATAATTGTGTGACTAGAGGGCTAGTATATCTAGCATTATGCATAGGTTGCAACAATTTTTACATCAGAAAATACAAAAAAGCAGTTTCATAAGTGTATTTACTAACATTTCCACTCAATTCCCAGGCGAGACCTCAATAATGCACTGTTTAAACATATACTTACTTGTCCTTCTTTTACATAGTTTTTATTTGGTATACTGGAAATGGTTCCTAAGAGTTTGAGGGGAGGTTTTTGGGAAATAGAGATAGAAAGAAGAGAGTTTATTTGGCATCTCATATTAAATGTGGCATATGCACCAGGTTTAAATTACTACATTTCAATCACAACTATCTTGAAAATGAAGGCAGCTCATTTATAATATAACATTATCATAAGTCCACTTTTAGGGAGGTTTTATGTGCTTTACAAACATGATCTTTTAATGATTTTGTGTATTTATTTATTGGAAAAGTCTTATGGCAATATACATATAATTTGTAGGAGATACAATAGGTATAATACGATCATTTTTTTAAATTGTCCAATCAGCTTAATTTATTATATATATATATATATATATATATATATATATATATATATATATATATATATATTTTTTTTTTTTTTTCAATAATGTGAAAAGGCTTGTTTGTTATGAGTTTTCAACATATTATTATATATACATTTTTATGAAATTTAAGTAACGTTATGTTTTATTTGTAAGTGATGATTTTTTGGTGTTACTGTGTCTTTAAATGTTAAAACCATGTTTAATTAACTTATAAAAATATCTTTAATTGAATTAACTAATGGTTCTGATGAAGCCCCAAATCTGAGGAATGAAAGCGCTTAATCATTATAACTGTACCATTGTTGTTTTTAATATAACGTCACATTGAAATTTTTATCATTCATAATGCATCGGAGATACTTCAGGTACAACTAACAGTGGGTGAGATGGCAATTCAGGTCGTAGCCTGCTATAGGTCCCCAACCATGTCACAAGACTGTCATTCCATGTTCCTAAGCACCCTGGAAACTTCTAGGATCCAACTCAACACTCTCATACTGGGTGACTTCAAATGCAGCTCCATCAAATGGGAAAACTACTTATGCACCAATACACTTGCCCAATGCTTCCTGGAATTCATTAATTCCAATGCTCTGGATCAGCTTATTCTTAACCCCACTAGAGGAAGCAACATCCTTGACCTGGTTATTACTAACATGGTCAACCATTGCTCAACACCAATAGTCAATTCCTCCCTGGTTAGAACCAACCACAAACTAATTACCATGGAAATCCACATCTCACCCACACCACCAGCAAAGGTAACCACCATGAAAAACTTCTCCAGAGCTGACTTTGGGCTCCTAAAAACAGAGGTGGCTAACTTCATGGCACCCATGCAAATGGAAATTAGGTGCATGACCACCGAATCATACACCAATGCACTGTACGAACATGTACATAAATACATGGAGATAGTCATACCCAACGGAAGCAAGATGCTCCCCTCCAAAAAAAAGTAGCCAATCTGGTGGTCCCCAGCCATTAACAACCTCTACAACAGAAGGAAGAAACTGTTGCAGGAAAAGATGCAGTCCCAAGACTGGAAAAACTCCCTTATTAACCTCAACAAAAAGTTTAGATTCCCACATCAAAACCTCTAAAGCTAGCTATGAAGGACAAATTGTGGCAAACACTAAAAACAACCATAAAGCCTTCTACAGTTATATCAAGAATATCCATGGCAATTGCTCTGAGTTACTGCACAATGATACCTTCTATACTGAGCCAACAGATATTGGCAATATCCAAAACCATGAAGCAACAAAAGAATGCAATAAAATAAAATGATTGAAACCAATGAAAATTTCTTTCTTTTAATGAAATCACCAAATCTCTAGTGCCTCGGCAATCATCCTTCCAGGAGAGAATACCAGGAAAAAATATCACACCTTATATAACAACATTAATTAAATCATAAAACAATTAATCAATAAAATGAAATAAAACTAGTTTTGGCCAACATGGAGGGACTCTGGCTGACCAAGTTCACCAACGATTGCAAGCTGGGAGCCATTATTAACTCCCCAAGTGATGTAGACATCCTACAGAAAGGCCTCACTGAGATGTCGAAACCATGGCCTTAAGCTTAATGCCAAAAAATGTGTCATCATTCCCTTTGAGAAAAACTCAGTTCCCACTAATTGCCATATTGATGGTAGCCCACTGAACACTGAAGGCATTATAAGAGATCTGGGGACACAGGTTGACAGCAACCCCTCCTTCGATCACCACATTACCACTGTGGTCAGAAAGTCCTTCTATGTGGCATATCTTATTACCAAGGGTTTTGCATCCAGGAAGAAAGAGGTCATCATCTCTCTCTACTCTTCTCTCATTAGACCAGTCATTGAGTATAATGCCCCATTTGGCATGTCCCTCACTAAACACCTGCAACAGCTGGAAAGGCCACACAAGTACCTCATGAAGAGGATCCTAGGCCTTAAGCACATGCCCTACATGGACAGACTAAAAAAACTCCAGTTGTTCTCTATCTCATATCGTCTATTAAGAGGCGATCTCTGCTTGACTTACAAAGCCATGTCTGGCCCAGCCCTTTTAGAAATGTGACACCTAAAGAAATCCCAATCCCCCCACACCACACACTCCAGGGACCTCAACCTCATTACCACAATCAACAGAACATGCTGGAGAGACAGGTTCATAACCCAGAGACTGCCCTTGCTCTGGAATAGATTTCCCATACATGTCAAGCAGAGCACCTCACTGGCCCTTTTCAAGAGAGAGTGGATGGGAAATAGAAAGTTCACCCTGGGGATCACTCCTGTGGTTGTACTTGACAGATGCACCGGGAACCAATGGCGGCATGATGGCAGGGTATTTCTATGGACTAGGCTTGTAAAGGCTCCAAGGTCATTGGCCTAGTACACACCAATGAATCTATGGACTGTTTTTTTCCTTCAAGTTTTTGAACTTTTTATACTGTGAGCACGGATTCATGCTGTTTCCTGAAGTAGATGGTCTACACTACGTGAGCTTTAGTTTTGTTTATTTTTATATTTATTTATCTGTTTATTTTATTTGACTTTATTAACCAGGGTAGGTGGGAAAGTGCACAATAACATTAAAGTATAGAGTACAGAAAGAGTTAGAGTAATCTGACAACAAGCTCAATCAAGAGTCTATAAAACTTTGTTGTGAAAATTAAAACAAGATGGATAATCTGTGTCCTGGATGTAGATGAATATGTTGAGATAGGGCATTAGTGGGTGCCACAAACCTAATATCACTGACATGACACAAGATTCATTCTTTGAAAGACCTATTGGTGTTTCCCACATAAAATGCTTGACAGCTATTACATACAGAGACATAAACAATATTTCTTGTATTACAATCAACATAATCCTTAGAATAGTAAGTATAACCAATAACTGGATGCTTGAAATAATTAATCTGAGCAATATATGAACATGCCTTGCATTTGTTACATGGAAAAGTGCTAACTCTATGATTTATTCTAGTGCCAAACCCATCCTTATAATATAATAATCTCTTAAGATTAGACTTATTCTTAAAAAAAAATCATGGTGTTTCTGCAACTATTTGACTCAGTTTGTCATCTATTGTTAAAACATTCCAGTTTTTCTTGATAGTGTCACAAATGGCTGAGATGTCACTGCTATATTGCATGCACCATCATGTTGTACCAAGAGGTTTGAGAGCTAAATGTTTGCCAAAATATGGCAAGTCTTACCCTGAACTGCTTGCACAATGGCAAATGATTAATTTAGAGACAAGCTTCCGATACATAAAATTATTGATTGAATTTTTCTGACCAATCGAGCAGCAGGTTGCTGAGTTTATAGAAGCCAAACAAAAAGAGTTGGAAAAAATGTCACTTTCAGAAAGTTTTTTGACTAGGACAGAGACCTTGCAGTGCAATTTAGTACTTTATGATAAGAAACAAAATAATATAAAAAGTAGGAAGTTGGCTCGTGACTTCCATGATTTTAATAATAGAAATAAGATTGTATGAAGATAGCATTAATAAATTACATGTATATAGAAAACAGTTATCTAGTGAGAAGGAATCTGTCAATAAACCTAAATGGAAACTGAATACAACAAAGGTTTTTACAGCTAGTGATTCTAACCAAAAACAAGCTACACATGATGTGATAAATAATAAAAAGAATGATGTCTCTAAGCTGGATGTTTTTACGATAACTGAGTTCGTTGACAAGGAGAGAACTTATGACACATGGGTGGCTAGCAATACAGATTTAGATGGCACCATTAGAGGTGCAAGACCAAAAGAAAAGGCAGTACATCAGACGGGATTTCTTTTCCTGTGAAAATTCAATCACAGAACAGGTCACACCCTCACAACAGGAGCAGAAAACAACTGAAGTTAATAGCACAAACGGATCCTTAGTAGTGAATCTGTCAGATTTTTCATTGAAGGAAGCACATCTCTCTCTATTACAAAAAGGGACATCCTTTATTCCAGCACTACGATTACGTTTAAGTGAGTTTATTATAGACATAAAAAGCTTTGGAAGAAATGTGGCACTGAAGAATATATTTGGTTATAACACTGAGAAGAGAGATATCATTACTTTCAGAAAACCAAGTACATTCATACCTCCCTCTCACCCAGCCATTGATACTTTCATACGTTTGTGTGAATATCAGGCTGGGCAGTTATGACAGAGGAAAGTGAACAATAAGAGTTTTTATAATTTGACTTCTGAGATGAAAGCTCTACATGAACTTACACAGAATGATAACATAATTATAAAACCAGCCAACAAGGGAGGTGCTATTGTTATTATGGAATCTGGAGTTTATAGGGATAACATGTCTCAATCCTTGAAGATGAAAAAACATATATGAAAATACCAAAATAGGATGTGCGTAAATGTACTGAGTCCACGTTACTCTCCTTGATCTTTTCACGACAACAGAAATTACAGAAGAGCGATTCAAATACTTGGAAGTAGAACACCCTGTCATACCAATTATAAATGGCCTACCTAAAATACATAAAAATAAGGCTTTTGCAGAATGGCTAGATTTTTGACTCTTTTTATTTTATTTATTTATTTTTTTTTGGTCTGTTCCTCATAAAATTTGTGATTTTCTGGCAAATTACTGAGAACTGAACTCATTAAATAATGACATACATTTAAGTTTCATACTTTTTATCCTTCATAAAATGGCTGCTAACACAAATCCTGTTATTCTAACAACGTTTTAAGTTTATAACAGCATATCTAAAAGCTGACCGTATTTTTGGGGCTTTGCCCCTCAGCCCATTATTTTAGGCTTTGTCCTGATTTCTTGTGCTAAGAGGTTGAGAAGTGTGCTCTTTAATATGCTTTATGATTCATTTAAGATTATGTTTTCAAATATTTAGTATTTGGATGGAGGTTTGAGTTTTGACAGAAGTCTTGAGGGCTGCTTGAACTAAGCAGTTTTGGTAATACTGTTATTAAAGTCTGTTTATGCTGAGTCAGAGTAACACCTGTAGTGAGTCTGAAAATATGGGCGAAAGGTTTTTCTACAGAGTATGATGCCATTTTATTAAATACTGGATAGAGAGCTAGATTTTGAAACTAGTACTTATGTCTGGGTCTTTAAAGAGTTTGCTTGTAGGTTTTGGTAATTTTTCCCAGAGGTAGAATTTAACAGAGAAACCATTTTGAGATAAGGTAGGGGTGTGAGCATTGACTGGGGTATTGTTATCTGATGATGACCCACAGTTCCTGTAATTCAAGCAGTTCCTACTGACATAAGCATGTTTTAAATCTTTGTAGTAGGGATCCAATAATTGAAAAAATGCTCAGAGATACAACAGTCCCATTCCCTGCAGCTCTGCACACTAGCAATACAATTAATTTAGGGTACAGAAGGAAAGAGCTACTTCACCAAGCTTCCTACTATAAAATGCAGTGATATGATGGTGTACAGCCAGTGCCAGAGAAATGCAGCTCCTTAATACTAGGATGAAGAGCAACTGTATAAATAAGGTAACATAATGCAAATTTGCATTATCTGCTGTATGCTATATATTGCTTTACAGATGAAATAGGAGTATGTTTTCTCAACAAACTAGAATATAAAACAATACCTAAGAATGTCAATGTCTTTTCACCATTAATATCTAACAGCATAAACTGACATAAGAAAATTACACTGACTAGTGCTAGAAAGCAATTTTCTATGAATCCCATCCTCAAATACCAATTAGCATAAATCTGAACAAGGTCAGGGGCTATTACATAATTTAACTTCAAGGTTAAGATGGCAAAACAATTTGTAAGTGAAGTAATACAGATTCAAGACAACTGTTTTCCCATGGGAGGCATGAGCTGTTCTACTCTCAATTAGGTATTTACATTTCGTAGTTTTCTTAATTTTTCGTTCTGACAAATCTTTGCTGTTTAGATAGCTATGTTTCTGAAAAAAGGCCAACTTGTGTTTGCAGATGTGCTTTTGTTTTCCATTACAATTGCTCTTATAGAAACAATGGGAAAATGTGTGTGTGTGTGTGTGTGTGTGTGTGTGTGTGTGTGTGTGTGTGTGTGTGTGTGTGTGTGTGTGTGTGTGGAGCCATAGTGTTTTGTGTGTGAGACGGAGAGAAATGTTACTATATGTGTTATCAGTTTGCATTATACGTTTTCAATATTCCTAACTGGCTTGGCTTGCTTTTCAACTCCTTTGTCTTTGAGGGCATACAGTTCACAGTTATCACAGTGCCCTTTAAGTTCTTGAATAATTATGTACTAAATTAGATACACCTTTATGCCTTCAGTGCGTGAGCCTACATTTCTGTTTGATGGATTTTTGCGCATAAAGGAGGCAGATATATTTTAAAAAAGAGGCTATTAGTGTTGATGGTTTTCTTTCAACTTGATGATCTTAGAAATAATTAATCAAAAAATAACAATGCAATAACAGCAAAAATTCAAGCTGCATATTCTTGGCTTGAAAACAAGATAAGTTGCAGAATAAATTAACGGCATTAAATTATGCTTTATCATATTTACATGTGTTAATAAATGTCCCTGAGACATTAGTAACTTCACTGACATCTCTTAAACTGGCATCTAGGATTGGAAAATGTTTATAAAGCGATCTGAATTTTCCTTAAGAGGCAGCTTCACTAAACCTGCTAGTGTGCTGCAACTTTCCTACCTAAATAATGTCCATAGACACATTTATTTGGATAATAAATGCATCAGTTAGGTAAAGTAATTGCCTAATAAAATGTAGGAGAGGAATAATTAATGCTTGTTTTGTGGAAGGGTTTCAGTTTCAGTGTTTTAGTGAAATAGTGTAGTGCAGCAAAATGTTTTTGATTTATGTTTGTTTGGCATTGTTGCTGATTTGTGCATTAGCAACCAAATGTGTTTTAAGTGCTGCTGTAAATCAACACAGGATGCAGAAGTAGAGCATATGAGGATACTTGATAGCAACAGTAATTCCATATGTTTTAACCCAGATGTTAAGTCAGAGGTCTTGTACTGACAGAGTTAATAGGAAATAATTACTACTCAAAATGAAACATGTACCATAAAGGGAAAATGTTCAGTAGCAAGGAGAACTAAACCTTGGTGGTTTTGGACCAAACACATAAAAAGTAGCATTGTTTATTCCTATCTTTTAAAACAACACAGGGAAAATGAATGCTGATTTATGCTTTAAATTGATTTAAAAAAATAAACAATTTTTTAGGAGAATGAAGTATGTAAGTGAATGGTGCATATAAATGCAATGATTTAAATGATGGATAAGTTATAGATCTGAAGAAATTTGAATCTCTACATTGTATGTACTAAGCACTTAGCAACATGTTCTCTGTTTTAGATATTCATGGAGTAACTTACTAACAACACTTAAGTAATTTATTTTAAAACAAATGTTATAATAACACCCAGTGCATTATCCACTTGTTGACATAGTCATACTATTTTTACTATCCCTAAGCATTAAATCCAGTGCAATGTAATGAGCATAAAACAAATTTATACCAGAGGAAAATGTATTATATCTCCGAATCAGTCCCCTTTAATGTAACATGGTATTGTAATGTTTACTGAAGTATCCTTGGTATATTGAGCAGAATATTTTGACTGAGACAATTTTGCTGTAACATAACATTTAACTACTCTATCTTTGTATTGCTCACAATGACATAGACTTCAGTGTAACATGTTCTGCACCTCATGTATGTGAGCCAACACCAGCTACTCTCCAACCCCACCCCAGACTATTCCATTTTTGCCTGGGCCACTCATGAATCCTGAAGGTGTCCTGTGGGCTCGGCTCATCAGTGCTTCTGGCCAGGGGGATTTTTTTTATAATCTACCAATTTCCCTTTCCCTCGCCCACCTCATTCATTGTTTACATCCAAGGGTGGTATCTACCCTCTTTGGACAACCCCCTTTAGGGTGCATATCAATGAACATCTTCCCACCTGGGAAGGTGCACCCATCCCTTCCCTCATGATCTGTCAAACCAAGTCAGCTGGACTGTAGTCATGGTTTTATCCCTCTACGCCAAAAAAGAGGCTTTTGTGTACTTACACTTTAGGGCATGGTTGCCCTCACAGTCCTCTTCACTTGGCACTATCATCGCTGTCCACAAAGTACTAGATAGACCAAACAGCCAAAGACACATTTTATGTCTGATGCTATATTTACTGTTAGCAAAACAGTGAGTCACTCTCTGATATGTGGCTCCTCTGGGACCCCATACATGCATCCTATGTTATCCTCTTCTGTAATACTGTCTCTTTCATTGTTTTATTTATTTATTTAGTTATGTATGTATGTATTTTAACAAACTGCACTGATTTGGATAAGAGCATTTAAAATAGAAAACATGTCAAGACATTTATAGAATGAGAAGCTGCATACAGAATGTTGCCTTCTACCAAATATGTAACATTTTATATTCAATGTATCATACAGTTATGTGTATTTGTAGATCACATGCCAAATGTAACTGATTCTCAAAGTCACTTCATTTGTACAAAATTAACCTACAATTCTTTTTTTGTACTTTTCACAGGCTAAGCCTGAAAATGGTCCAACTAAATCAGTGTTCTACCTTGACTAATAAACTCAAATAAACAAATAAACATTAATGCCTTAGTGATTGAGCTAATGTGGATCAAGTAAAATAGTCTCCCTTTCAGCTTCAACTTTAGTCTACTAAAATGCATAACATGACAACTTACTGTTTAACTGCTAACAGACACGGAAACTAACAGGCATATAGGTTAGTCTTAAACTAAAACATAACGCACAAAAAAGATACCATTCATGATACAGATGCATACAATATAGTGCTAGGGACACTATTATAAATGCAAATGTAAAATGCCTCCCTAATCTGACTTTTTCTTATAGCAACACATCTTCCTTTGGCATCTGTTAATAAATGCCATTTTGTTTGTAAGGTGTAATGAAACATTAGTCAGCTAGGCAGGATTAACGTGAAGTGTATACTTTCAGTGGGATGTAATTGTGCACCAGACGCAGAAATGGTTTCAAACAGTCTCTATCATGCCTGCATGGTTTGAGGAAGAGAGTATCACCTAGCTTATAAAGACTAGGAATACTCCATCCAAAAATGAGATGTTTTTAATGATGATGCCCCAGGTTGACTGAGAATTGCACATAGAATGTTATAAAATCTCTTAAATTATATATTTTCTGCATTAGTACTAGGCAGGGTCCTGTCAGACATTTTATAGTAAATGCCTCCATCTCCCCTCGCATTTAATAGGTTAATAGTCAGGCAAATGATTCCGTACATCATAATGATATTCAATTTTTGTTAATCAGAGTAAAGCTATTTCACAATTAACTTCTTTAATTTTGTATAAAAGAGTGTGTTCCTTGTTTCTTCCCTGCAACCTAGCCCTGGACTTCTTCAGTTTTTCTATCTTAGGGTTTAATGGTACATACAATCATTTTGTGCTTAAAGGCCTGTAATACCACACAGTTACTTCAGCTAACTAGCTTGGAGGCACTGTAGTGCAGGGACTAAGGCAAAAGGTTAAGAGGAAAGAAGCTAAGAATTATGTGTCCTGTTTTTATCTGTATCCAGCAGCTTCATCCTTGATCAGTGGAGAAATCAGATTCAAAATGCTCCATATTTTGCTATTCTCAGGACTAAAGTCATTGGGAATGGTTTGAAATAAAAGAGGACTCAGCTTCAAACAACTGCATGTGTGGTCTCAGTGCAGATAACTCTAAATGAAAATCTAAATGACAAAATTAAATAAGATATTTATTGTCTGGCAGTTTGTTTTAACTGGATAAGCAGATTGTTCAAGAAAAGGACCCATTTTAATTTAGGACTTAAATGCAATACAGTACAGAAGATTGTGTCAGTGTGGTTTGTTTTCATTTATATAAACGCATGATTGTTTATGTCATAAGTGATGGTTTAATAAAGATGCTTCTTATTTAAAGACAAAGGGGCAGGACTTTAATAATCTATGTAATGTTGCTTAGGTTATATGATATATAGCAATATATGTGAAGTATAATGTTTATTAAAGTGAATTTGTTAATACAGTTTGATTACTTTTGTATAAATGTAAATTGCCTATATTACAAGTGATAATTCAATAAAGGTGTTAAAAAAATAAGAGAAGCACAAAGAGGTACCAGTATTTTTTTATAAAAACATAATAAAACACAGGATGCCAGTAAGTCAGACTTAGGTATAAACATATATTGATTGCATATGTATGTTGGCAATCAACATAGAAGTGCAAATAAGGCACTTTGTAGATGAAGCATTCACAGGTTGCTGAATTTTTGTCATTTTGCAGATGCTTTTGTCTGAAATCCTTGTTGTTGTTTAATTTTCCCATTTAGTGTGAGATAGCATCGCAGATGGTGGCATAAAGGTCTGCAGATGTATAGTCAGCTAATTTAGGTGTTCCAGATAACTCCCATTATTTATATATCTTAAATTGTAAACAATAGGTCAGACTTTGGAGACACAAGGGAGGAACAATAGAAATAATAATGGTGCTTAAATGATAATTGTCAATCCACACTTTTAAGTTGGAACCAGTTCAGACTTTATAAGGTCCTGTTTAACATGACAAGAGAGAACAACAAACTTATACTTCATCAACTTGAACCTGCTAAGATGTATCACTTTTATCAGAGGAAACAGAAACAAAGTCTGAGATAAAAAATATCTTTTCTTATTTGGAGCTCTAGGTTTTGGAGTAGGTTATCTAGAAAAGAGAGTTGGCCTAGTATTTTCCATTTTGAGAAATGATGAACAAGCCAGATGCAGTGTTATCTATAGAGGTAAATAATTTCAAAAGGGGTGCTTTGTTTGCCAGTAATGTGGCATGTAGACATTATTAAACTGAGACTTTCTAAAGTAGCTGGTGCATTGCTTTAGTCTTACTACTAACAAGAAAACAATGCCAGGTAGAGAGATAAGAATACAGAATGGAATGGTTGTTTTGAAGTATTGTTTTAATTCTCATACTGATGGGAACTGCCTAATAACTACCATGCATCTGCATAAATAATAAGCTATAGGTCAGGAGGAATACATGAAACAGAATCCACAAAAAGTGCAGACCAAAAGCAAACCTTGAGTGACTCCAGAATGACCACTTTTAAGGGCAGAAAGGTTCTTTCTACCTATTGATACAAAAACCTGTGACAGAAAGATTGTTATAAAATCAGCACAATGTTAAGATGTGAAGAAAAGGGCAGACAGACAGAGAGACAGAAGCAAAAATGGAATGGCTAACCAGGCAAAATGCTTTGAAGAGTTAAAAAAATAGCTTATTTGAGTAGACCACTCTGCATACCTTTGATAATACCATTACAGTGTAGATAAGATACAGTCATAGACTGACCTTATTTTAAGTATATAAGAAAAACTAGTTTCCCAAAGATCTTATTAGAGGTAGTCATTTTAATGATGGCCCTTTAATGAGAAACATGAGAGGGTTAAGTTATAATAGGAATGGGCAAAGCATGGCCTGTTTTGAAGTATCTGGTATGATACTTCAGCAAAAATGAGAAAATGTAGTCTAATGGTTTTGAAATTAATCAGGTACAAACAAAACTAGCAGTACTGGACTACAGAATATATAATTCTAAATATAGAAATCGAGAGTTTTGAAGTGAGAGTGTAGGATTCAGAAGTTTAGGCCCCAATGAAGGCAGACAACTAAGGTCTAGGAGGGAAAGTATATTGATTAGCAAAGACATCATGCCCCTGAGGCTGGTTAATAACACAATCCACATGTGTAGTGATTTTAAACCCCAGATGCTAATTTGAAAGTTTCATCTAATCTTACCTCTTTCTAAGCAGACTTTGGACATGCAACTGTTTTCTTCAAAAGATGGCCTTGTGGTGTTGCACTGCTTTTATCAGTAGCTTATGAGAACATTGAGTTGGGCTATTACTAAAACTTTGCTAGATCTGTGTTAATAAGTCTATCTAGCATCTACTATATGTTCTAGTATTTGCATCAACAGTGTTTATTGTTTACATTACAATCACAGGAGAGTAGTAAAAACAGTATGAATTAAATAGAATTATCAAGGGACTGAAGGTAGATTTTGGATCACTATGCACACTGAAAGAACTGGGTAAGGATGTATATCACCACAATTCACTATAAGGTAAATGTTCATATAAGGAATTACACCTATCCACACATTAAAGTTAATAAGATTGATGTTACAGCAACTAGCTGAAGGAAAATGAAATAGGGTAAGAATTAGAGCTTGTCAATCACATTTAGGGTTGAGCCTCAAAGTTAGGGGGAAGCTGTGATGTAAGAGTTTTGGTTGGAATACAATTTTCCATTACATAGAGTATATTCAGGTAGAAGAATAACAAATGAGTCTCAAACATTTGTGGTGATTAGATGTCTGAGGAGACCAGTGTTAGTGTAATTACAATACTAATTATAAAGGAACAGAATAAAAAGGAGATGGAGATGAGTTTTAAAAAAGCACAAATGTGATCTATGAGAAAACCATTGCTGAAAATAAAAGCTATGATAAAAGAATGATGACTGCAAAACTGAAAAACTGAAAACCCTTCTGAAAAAGAACATTTCTAAAAATTAGGGAGGAAATTAAATGGGGGGTATCACAAGAGTAAAGGAAAGGAAGCTTCTTGCAAGAAACAGGCTAAAAGGCAAACAGAGGATGCTACAAATAACAAACCAGTTTAAATACTGAAAGAACAAACCCATGATAAGTTGACAAGTGAGTAGGAAGTATTACTGAAGTATATACAAAGACAGAAGATCCTGCTTAAATACCAGCAGGAAGTAAAGTGTCAGATGTATTCAACAGAGACTGCATTCCTTAGAGTTTTGAGAAGATAATATAGCAATAACCCACGCCTGGGTGTGGGTAATGCTGAATTTATCCACGGTCGGTGTGGTTTGGTCATGAGGGTGAAGCCCGAGTGGCCAAACAAAGCCAATTGTGGGTAAATCCAGCATTACCCACACCCAGAAGTGGGTTATTGCTATTATACAATGACATTATTTAAGAAAAAAAATAATTACTTTTCTTAAATAATGGCATTGTATAATGCCTCCTTGCTGCCCTTCCGCAGCAGTCTGGTATTCTGCGGCAGTTCTGATGTACTGCGCATGCGTATGCCTACGCAGTACATCAGAGCTGTGGGCAAAAGCAACTGAGAAAGTAAGATCTCTGTTGCTTTTTACAAACTGTTTCGCTATGTTAAATGGGTTTAACATAGAGAGACAGCTTTAAAAAAAGCAACGTTGAATCTCCGTTGCTTTTTTTAAAGCTTTCTCACTATGTTAAACCCATTTAACATAGCGAGACAGTTTTGAAAAAAGCAACAGAGAAAGCAAGATCTACATTGCTTTTTACAAACTGTCTCACTATGTTAAATGAGTTTAACATAGTGAGACAGCTTTAAAAAAAGCAACAGAGAATCTCCGTTGCTTTTTTTAAAGCTGGCTCGCGATGTTAAACTCGTTTAACATAGTGAGACAGTGTGAAGCAATGGAGATCTTGAGTTCTCCGTTGCTGTAAAAAAAGAGTTATAGTAATGGAAAAAGTCCGGGCGACTGGACCTTTTTCCATTACTATAACTCTGATTTACAATGTGCAAGCTGACCAATCAGTGTGCACGTTTTTGAATATTAATGGAGGGTTGTTGTATAATGCACATTTACCACTTACACTTATAGCAAGTACTGTCTTTACTACTACAAGCAGTGCATATTGTTAAACAAGAACAATTTCTATGCTATAATCCATACACATTACAAACAGTCTTTTAGTAGAATTTATATTAAGCAAGAACAATGTATAATAAACAACTACAGCTAAACAAAATTTAAGAGCTTATCTATAACAATATTTAACTAACCTAAAATAATAATGCAAAAGTAAACCTGCCAAAAAGAATTAAGTATTGAAGGAGTAAACACTGCAGTAAACATACTAACAGGAAAAACTGCTCTATAACAGGAGCAAAAGCACCAATGTAGTCTATCATGGACAAAATGTCTCTAGTGGTCAACAGATAGACCACCTCAGCCTCAAAGTGTCAGCTAAAGGAGAGGGTAAAAAGCAATTTGATAGGAACAGAAGAGGAGACAAACACATCACCAGTCCAACATTTAATCCTGGGAAAGGGGAGAATCAGGGCATGCAGATGTAATCTACAGGGAGCCTGCAGTAATCAGACGCCATCATTAAAAACAAAACAAAGCAAAGAAAACAACAATATGAGCTTTGACACAAAAGAAGGCAAACAGCCAGTAAATTCACTTTTGTGCTCATAGAGGCAAAGTCTGTGAAAAGGCTTGAGGTTCCTAAAATACTGGCAGCTTCTTGGGAGGGAAGATATGGGACTCACAGGAGCCAAATAATAAGACAAACACTGATACATGCACCATAACTGAAACCAACGTATCAAAAGTTCCATGGTATACTATCATTCACTGTTGCAGATCTCTCTCTTCCACTCTCACACTCTCTCTCTTTCCCCCTATCTATCTATCTGTCTATCTATCAATCTATCTATCTATCTATCTATGTGTGTATACTTCTGAAATATATTTATGTGTAATATAAATGCATATAAATATATGTAATATAACAGAAACAATGTAATCCTCCTCATTATTTGTTATTCCTTGCATCTTAGTTCTGTATGGTTACCATTAATAGTTCTAATCATAAATCACACACCCTTAATCTAAGCAACAGATTAATAAATAGAAGAACTCCCTCAGAAGATAGTCGTGGCTATAAGATATAGCATTTCTTATAAATAGGGCTTCCAAATGTTTCACGTTCTCAACATATGCATATTAGTGCTTTCCAAATTACACTAATCAATGCAATTACTAAATCACTGTTAATACTGCTTATCATATATGTGAACAACATACTATAAATGTTGTGGCCTGTCAGAAAATGTTTAAAATTAATGTTTTCTCAATAGTGTGCTAATCATTGCAGTATCACTTTGTTCTATTAGTGTTGAATTAACATTAATACTGTTCTGTATGAATGTTATTTTTTATCATGGCTGCCTTGATATCCAGGATGTGGTTGGAAAGGGCCCTTGTGCCAGCCTATCCACATGCCAAATAAATTTAAATAAATCAGTTTATTAAGTATTAGTGGCATTGAATATAACATTGCAGTATACCATTAATGTCCCCTACAGAGCATGAGGTATTTCCTGACTAATATGTAAAATTTATAAAACCATGAAAATCCACCTGTTAGTGGAGATTTTAACTACCCAAACATATACTCAAATATGAAATGACTACAGAAATCAAAACTCTGGACCAAAGTGTATGAATTCCAGTTGGGGACAGCAACATCTTAGGGATCATTCAGACAAAGCAAGAACTGTTCAGCTCCCTATTCAAAGTTATAGCCTCTGTAATTAGGATTGATCATGATACATTTAAAAAAGTCAAACTCATTCATAAATAAACCATCCTTCCTGGACTTTGCCAACAGAAATTATGAAGCAATAAATTACACACATAATAAATTAGTGTTAGATACAATCCTGTATAACTCAAATAAAATATGTTCATAATAGTATCAGATTCATATATTAACTACTGCTAATATGGGTACATAATGGCAAGACACAACTACATTCAATACACAGAAACAAAAGCTGTGCAGGAATTCCAAATGTATTTTGACTTACAACAGCAAAAGTAGTGTACTATATTGTTTAAAACAATCTATTGCCAAAGAGAAAAATGGAGATTCAGACTTTCTGGAAGAGAAAGAGGGCCATATGGGATGGGGTCACAGGGTCTCATGAATAGTCATTCAGACTTCTTGGAGTGTCCTTGGAAAAGTCTCACTGGTTTGGCTTGCCCCTTTCATCACACTTTTTGACCACCTCTGCAGCAGACGGGCCAAACACTAAATTTCTATCCAAGACAGAGAATTTAAAATTTCATTTTTAACATTATCTGGAAGGTTCTGAGAATGCAGCCAAGCAAACCTCCTTAGAACCATACCAGTGGCCATAGCCCTGGAAGCTGCATCAATA